>NC_137023.1:41671823-41796823 GCF_032717465.1 Coenobita brevimanus
TGGAGCTTAATGCCCAGACATGTCACTCTCCAGTCATCTCAACCTTGACACATATGCTCAGCTCTGGTCCTGTGGTGAAAAAAAAAACAAAAAAAAACACTAACAGTAACAATTAATAAAAGTACAACTACATTTTCTATAAGAATTTTTATAATTTGTTACTGTATTCAAATCTTACAACCCATGCTTTACTACTACAGTACAGGCATACCCCGGTTTAAAGATGCAATAGGTTAAGTAAAAACCCATCGTTAGGTGGGGTATCAAATCTCAGTGTAGATTTAACATCTAAAGTATAGGGATGTGTTTTTGAGCTTTAGGTTTCCCTCCAATCAAGTCCTAAACCCACCCAAATGAGCCCAAAAACAAGTTTAAAGCCAATCTAAATGGCCTAACAGTAGTAAAAGAAGCTCACCTATGCCTAAAACCAGTGACCGTCTCGCTTGTACCTGGTCAAGGTCATTGGAGAATGAAATCTCCAATTTGTATTCAAACTCAGTAGAGAAGAAGCAGCAGCAGCATTGCATACAGTCCCATCATCAATGTCCTGGGACAGTTAAATAAAGATCTGTTATTCATAATAATAATGTATGAATTACGCAGAATCATTCAAGGTGTGAACTGTTGCGACGGAGAATCGCTGATGTTTTAACAGGGAATTCTCTTGACGAGGAATGCAATCGATGATGTGATCAGGATAGCCGATTCAAAGGCCCCTCTTTAGATCATTTTAGCTACTGTTCTGGTTGCTGAGCTCCTTTATTTTCTTCTCTCTTTTTTTCCAACATTTATTTAGAAATTCCTTTGTATTTTCAAAGCATTTTCCCTTGAACACCCTGTATGATTTATTGATCGATGATGTGATCGGCAGAGCCATTTCAAACGCCCCTCTTGATGTTGTTTTAGCTACTGCTCTGGTTGCTAAGCTTCTTAATTTTATTTTCCCTTATTTTCCAACATTTATTTAGAAATTCCTTTGTACTTTCAAAGCATTTTTCCTTGAATAACCCAAATGTAAATACATACTTTATTGATGTCACAGTTTCATCAATGCATCAAATATTTACTCTCTAAGGTATTCATAAGAATAAATATTTATTTAAAATTGTTATTATATATTTCATGTTAGGTCAGATGACAGTTCAATGGTCAAACATGAAATATTCTTTATTGAGTTACCTAGTTGTCCACACTGTTTTGTACCTCGTCTGATGGTCAAGAATCCGTACCCCAAATGACAGTGTTCACTCCATCTATGACTAAAACACATTAATCTAAGTCTAAAAACAGTTTATAAATCAACCTAAACACAAAATTTAAGTCTAAAATATCATCAAAATAATTTTTTTTAAATCAAAACCCATGACAAAACCAGGGGTTGGCCTACAACAGGCAGGGTTGGGTGGTATTTCTAACCCCCCTAACTATTCTGGGGGATCGCATCTAGGGGTATCATAAATCGGGGTTTGCCTGTACTAGATTGCTACAATCCATCACCAAGTCAGCAAAGCAAGTTGACATTAAGTGACCCATGAATTAACAAATGGCTTGGTGCATAAGGCATAAAGTGAATCAGCATTTTGTATGCAAAAATATATAACAAATACAGTACTCTATATTAACAACTTCCATTATTTACAAGCAGGATAGCATGGTGTCACAGCTGCGCATACAAGCACTGAAAGCAATAGATTCTGTTTCATAACATCATCTTCAACAATTGTTTTACTCATGCAAAAACCAAGAAAAAAAATATTCCTATAACAGATCAGCTTAAACTGCCCTTGACTGCCCATGAGCCATGGTAAAGGAGAAAGGTGTTACAACGCCACTCTGTGTGAAAAAGAAACATAACTGCCACATGCATTCCAAATAATTAAAAAGGCATATCAAAATGGGGCTGCTAGCCACTAGGTTGCAAGTGAGCCTATCCCTCATATCAACACCCTCTTACTATAGCAGCAAAACTAACCTTTATTCTAGTTGCTCTATGGCCTCATGAAGCAATGCCATGGGAAGAAGTGAGTTATAAAGCCTCACAGTCAGACACTTCCATGACCTCCATGAATTAACCCCTAATGAATGCAAATCGCCAACCTTGTTTACCCCCGGAACCACAAAAAGGGTCCGATTTTTCAACTTTCACCAAGGTAAATTTTGGTCTTAAAGATTTCAAGTGCTTCCTTTTACATACCAAAAAATGTATGTTTCACTCTCACATGTCTAATGGTTACAGCATTATTGACTGTCAAAGAACATCAAAAATGAAAATTGTTACCCTTCACATACAGAGAGAGAGAGAATTGCACCAAAGTCTTCTGGAATTTAAGAGCCTGACTTTACACACCAGAAAATGTATATTTCACTCTTATATGTCTGATGGTTACTGCACTGTCGACCATCAAAAATACAAAAGTCACTCCTCACTATGAGCAAGAATGGGACATCATAAAGGGGAATAGGGAGATGAATGGAGTGTAGAAAGGCATCAGGAAGGAGGAAAGGGAGGGAATATGCCTGCCACAACAGCCAATATGGTCTGGGGGGGGGTATGGGGGTAGTTTGGGTGGGAGAGGACACAGAGGGTGGGATCCAATGGGGCAGAGGGAGGTGGAGAGATGGCATGGGGGGGTCCCTCCCCACACCTGGGGAGGAGGTCGGTTCATCCCTCCCACCACCTCATCTCTTAGTTTCCATTGGCTGGGCACCATTTACGTCATAAAAGGGGTGGGGTTACAGCTCTCCAGTTCTTGTAACTTCTCTATGATTGTCGGCCACAGGACTTCACGTACCAAGTTTAGAAACTGACGCTCGTCGGACATAGGACTTTAGGGGTTAAATATGGACTTTTGGCTATGCAATAACCAATCCCCTCCCCCCATGGTGACTCCTACACTGTTATTCTAAAATCACATAAAATCTATAACTCTTCACCAATTTCTGTTTCTTTTTCCTGTGGCTAGGAATATGGATGACAAGCATGGCAACTTGTGAGGCTTAGACTATGAAGGGGATGTAGTAGCTGCTATCTTCCATTTCTATGAACAGGAAAAAGATTCAGTCTAACAAAATGTACTCCAGAAGAACAAACTACATCAACATGCCTACTACTGTATCTACTTTGTGGATCCAGCTCTTACTGTTGCAAAATAATACTGGTGGTCCTGTGCTTTCTTTTGTAACCTGATTCTTCACTTCACTAAATCAATTTCACAGGTGGTTTTCTTAGTCTTTTCTAATTCTTCCTTTTTGCTATTTTTCCCAGAAGTCAGTTCCATCTCAATCATTCAGGTAACAAACAATAAAAGAATCCTATATTACCCCTTACAGGTGTAAAGGAACCTGGGGCACAGGAGGGCCTGAATCTAGGCTACTGTATTCTGAAGAAAACCACCTACATTCCAGGATGTATTATACATGATAGCAAAATGTATGGCCATCACAAAGATTCCAACAGAACCAAGTAAATACGTGTTCATCTCTGACACACAGCTCTATCACTTGACCAGTAAGCTAGTAGGAATAAAGGCAAATACTGGTGATTACTGTTTATGAATCACTGATCAAGCTCACTATCAAGAAATTTATAATTACAGTAACTTGATCTAAGTACCTGGTGAGCTCATAATGAGCAAACCTGTTATTAATTGCTCTGACTGACTCCCAAGCCTTGTAGGATCCTGAAGAAGTTTAATTCTCCAACACAATGCTTACTAGCTAGCAGCCCCTACATTGGAGTACTTTTTCAACTTGTATCAAAATTTGTGGCAACACTTCTGCATTAAACATGAAGAATGAGGTTACAGAACCTGTGATGGGTTGAAATCCCCCCTAACCATCACTGCGCTTGTCACAGTCAAGGCCAATTAAAGCTGCTTATTATTGGTGTCTGAACAACTAACTATAAAAATAAATATTCAACACACTTTCATTATATATCAAATATGTGTTCTTTCAGTTAAAGTGTATTGGACCTGAATTGTCAATAATCAATTTAATATTATTTCTAACTCCAATTAACCATTGGGAGTGATGCAACTCAGGCTGGGTGACACTAAAAGCTATGCCTTCCGAAGTAAATTTATGACACTGAGAGTACAAACTATATAATAACTACTGTAGTGTTCATACAGTGCAATACGGTTTTTAAGTAAAGAGAAGGAATTCAACATTAGAAGCCAGCAAAGTTCTTTCCAAAGAAAACATATAAAAGGACTCAATAACAATTTTACAGTGTGTGGATTATACATCCTTAGAATTACATTTTTAGTCTGAGTGAGAAGGGTCAAATTATGTATCAAATTCCACATTAATTGAAAAATACATTTACTAAAAACTATAAAAAATAACTTCATATGGACTATTGTACATTAAAGCTAATGTTCACCAAAGGGATACAAATAATTCTCCATTCCACATCACAGAAAGTCTCAATAGGAAAGCTTAAGCTGTACATACCAACAAATCTCTGGAATCAGCTTCCTCGAAGAACTAACAACCAAATTTATACAGTATATCATTAACAAAGTATTAACAATCTCATACACAACACTCATCATAATTTTAGTGAACAAAGTAGTCAATGGTACACTATGAGGGGCATTTAAAATGTTCTGGCAACAGGGTAATAAAAGCAAAATTAATAGAGATACACATTTATTGAAGTTCACATTCCTTCAAAATACTCTCCTCTAAGGTTTACACACTTCTGGAGCCATGTCATTCACTTAACAAAGCACTCCGAGTACACAGAAACAGGTATACTCTTCAGTTCTGAATTTATCCTCCTGCCAAGGTCCTGTTACCTTCGAAAATGGATCCCAGCAAGTTTTTCTGACAACTTAGGGAATAGCCAAAAGTCACAAGGTGCCATCCTGACCTGGCACCTTGTGACTTTTGGCTATTCCCTATGTTGTCAGAAAAACTTGCTGGGATCCATTTTCGAAGGTAACAGGACCTTGCCAGGAGGATAAATTCAGAACTGAAGAGTATACCTGTTTCTGAGTACTCGGAGTGCTTTGTTAAGTGAATGACATGGCTCCAGAAGTGTGTAAACCTTAGAGGAGAGTATCTTGAAGGAGTGTGAACTTCAATAAATGTGTATCTCTATTAATTTTGTTTTTATTACCCTCTTGCCAAAACTTTTTGCATGCCCATCATAATACTTCCCCAGATGTCACAGTTACCTTTTGATCAGTGTGGGCTATATGACTCCCAGGGAGTAATGTCACAATTCAAGGAGGCCACACGGAAAAAATGGAACATCTAGGAACAACAGTAAGTTTCTGAGACGGCAACCCAAAATTAGCTGCCAAGCATATGATCTATTTTTCAAAGTCCTAACATTTCATTCTCGGTGTTTACTTCGTCAACATGAATACTGAATATTGGAATATCTTTTGTTAGCAGGCCATACGCTGCTACTACACATTTATGTCACTAAGAATTTTCTCTGCTACCTTGAAATAAAGTACAGTTCTGATTATTAGAATATTTATTGTTAGCAAGCCTTAACCCGCCAATGTATATATACATCCGAACGTTTTGTCACTGTGACTCCCGTTGACATATAAAACGCGCCGCAATTGCAAGGTCCGCCATTCGCACATTTTTCGAATTTGGTGAATGATTTTTGGTACGTATACATAGGACACCTTCCTCTACCAGATGCTAGGCAGGGACAATGCCTTACCCTGCATGACCTCCCCCCCTCCCACGCCACTGTCTCGGCCATTCACGTTACCAGTGACCTGGCCAGTAAAGACATGTCGTGCCACGGTATGAAAATCAAGGCCAGAGTGATTCCCCAGTCGATGACAATGTGGAGGACAAAGTTTACATAGCATTAGAGGAAGAAACAGTCAGAAATGATGATCAGGTAATGTCGCCAAAAAAGATGATGTATGTTGATGTGTTTGGTGAGTGAAACAATGCTTAATATCGCCTGTATTACTGCGTGAAAACCAATATACTCTTGTACTACATAAAATTTGTACCAAATAAATAAGTAAATAAATACCTTTAATGAAAGGTGTGGAACAGTTACCCCTCCCATAGAACACATTTTCTCTGGAGCCAGCCCCATAGAAAACACAGTAAGGTAAGGGGTACTGCTACCTGTATCCAGTATTTAAAACCTCAGGTGAGTGATTTCCTATGAATTTTTGATGTTTCTCATAAAAAGCATAGGTTTTAGCCAGAAAAAACAAAATCGAAAATCTGCTGGGATTGGGGGAGGTCATTTGTTAAAAATCTGCCGGGATGGGGTGGATTAAGATGCTACTATACATTTTGTCATTATAGGAAGTGAAATAAAAGATAAGCAGGAGCTGAGTACTGCTAAGGAGGGAGCCCTCAAGGAGAAAATAAGTGATTTAGATGAGGAAAATAAAGAACTTGAGAAAGAGAGTGAAACTGACCATAAGACTGAGAAGGTATGTACAGTTTTAGAACGAGTGCAAGAACAAACAGGATGAGGGTTAAAGGGTGTGATGAGATGTCAGAACTGAGAGAAATAATAAAACAATGTAGAGGAAAAAAAAAAAATAGCAAACAAAGAGGCATCTTAAAAAAAAAAAAAAAAAAAAAAAAAAAAAAAAAAAGGCAACTGTGAGGAGCACAGTTAAAAGAAATAGATGTGTGATCATCATCAAAGCTGAGGGGAAAGAACAGAAATCAAAGCAGGCAAGGAAGAGCCAAGAGATGACCAAGATCAGTTAATTATTTACTAAGATAAATGAAGAAGGAAGAAACTGGGAATGAAAAATAGAGGATGTAAGAAGTGTAGCCCAGTATAAAACAGAAGGTCTTAATGTTAGGCCCATCCAGGTTAAATTTATTGATAAAATGTGGCAAAAGAAGTGTTGGGAGCAGCATATAGGCTGAGTATGATGAAAATCTGAAAAAGGTAATGATAAGAAAAGATCTAAACTCTGATGAGAGAACGAAACTGAAAACACTGCTGGAAAAGGCTAAAAACAAAAACGAGGAAAGATTAGAGGGTCAGAGAGAAGTGTTTTTTTGGCGAGTGAAGGACATGAAATTCAAAAAACAGTAAATAAAGGACTAAAGAGAAAAGTACAAAATGAACTGGTGGGCCTAGGTAAAGTCAGAGCAAATAAAGAAGTGATTAGGAAGACTCAGGCTCATATGATAAAGGTAATGTATACAAATGTGGATGCATTGACAATCTAGAACTTGATGACTATTAGGGAAATGAAGCAAAAAGTGGTATGCCTTCCTGAAACTAAATTAGAGTGAATTCGATGCAAATGTGCTAGGCTGGAAAGATTATATGTGTAGAGGAAAGACAGAGAAGGAAAGTTTGGAGGAGGAGTGATGATTATGACTGATACAAAGGTAAATGCAGAAAGAGTACATTTAGAAAATACGAAAGTGGAATTACTGGGAGTGGAAACAATTGAAGAACATGGAGAAAAGTTAGACATGGTAGTGATGTACATCCCACCAACAATCAGAACATGGAAGAAGGATGAGTATCAACAGTTAATGAGTGAGTCTCTTGATATGCTAAGGAAGGTAACTGAACAGAGAAATAGATTGCTGCTAGTGGGTGATTTTAATTGCAAAGAGGTCGATTGGGAAGAAATTGATGCAGGGAACAAAGTGGAAACAAAGGGGTATAGACTGATGGAGCTGATAATAGAAAATATGTTAACACACTTGGCTAAAGAAAATGCATGAATTAGGGGAGGGGATACACCATCAAGACGGGATCTGATTTTTACAAGAAACTGTAATAATATACAAAAATTACAGTATCATTGCTCTCTAGGAAAGAGTGACCACCTGGTTGTGGAGATGAAGGTATTGGGTGGGGACACAGGAGAAAGAGAAGAGACATATTGACAAAATAGATATAACTATGGAAGAGTGGACTTTGACTTCTTACAACAATATATCGAAAATATGGACTGGAGTGAAATGAAAAGGGAGAAAAATATCCAGGAGAAAACTAATTTCTTTATGAAAATATATGATGAGAGTGTCAAAAACCATGTTCCTAGTGTTGCTGCAAAAAACGAAGACAGAAAGAAAGATTGGTTTAATAAAAGATGCAGGAAGGCACTTGAAATTAGGAATGGAGCACAGGATAAAAAAAAAAAAAGATATACTGAGAAAGTTTGGAAAGAGTAAAAAGAAGTAGGAAATGAATATATAAAAGTAAGAAGGAAGGAGGAACAAAAACACGAGAGAGATCGTTAATAAGAACAAGAAAGAACCCAAGCTGTTCTACAAGTTTGCTAATAGTAAAATGAGAACAAAGAACAGCATAATGAGATTGAGAGATGGTGATGCAATATGTGAAAAAGAAGAGGAAATGCATAACAATGAATGTTAAATTGTTTGGTATCTAACTGAAGAGGAATTCCTAGAACCTAAACAGAGATGCAAGCCCTCAAATTGGAAACAGTATTACTCGAGAGAAATGATATACTTCAGTTGATGAAGGATACGAATGTGAGAAAGGCAATGGGACTGGATGAAGTAGCTGGTTGGATCCTGGAAGAATGTGCAGTCCAATTAGTGAGGCCTATCTATGATATTAACCTATAAGGTTTTGCACAGAAAGTGGGGGAAAAGAGCAAATATAGTTCCAATTTATACAGGTGGTGACAGAGGACCCATGGGGAGCTACATACTGAATGGAAAAGAGCAAATATAGTTAAGATTTATAAAAGTGGTGACAGGGAGGACCCGCTTAACTACAGACCGGTCTCCCTCACTAGCATAGTCTGCAAACTATGTGAAAATGTCATTAGAAAATGATGGATAAAATTCTTTGAAGGGCACAAGGTAACAACATCCAAGCAATTTGAATTTAGAGAAGGGTCATCTTGTGTTACAAACATTTTGAGCTTCTATAGCAGAGTGATAGACACTGCTTAAGAAAGGGAAGGATGGGTAGACTGTATTTACCTGGATTTAAAGAAGGCTTTGACAGAGTGCCACATAAAAGATTATTATGGAAACTGAAAACCTATGGAGGAGTACATGGGAAAGTGTTGAAATGGATGTAAAATTATTAGACAGAAGACAAATGGGAACCGTAATAAGAGACATGATTTCCCAGTGGAAAAAGATATGTAATGGAGTGCCCCTGGGTTCGGTGTTAGCTACAATTATGTTCTTGATATGTATAAATGACATGCCAGAGAGGTTGAGTACTTATATAAGTTTACTTGCTGATGATGCAAAAATTATGAAACCTATTAAATGGGTAAATTGTTGTAAGGAAGTGTAAAAAGACCTAGATACACTCTACAAGTGTAGTCAAAGGTGGAAAATGCAATTCATCATCATCCAGATCTCCTCTCCCACCCTTGGGCCAGGTGAGGAGTTGCAATGTCCAGACAGCCCAAGTTTGCAATTCAAGGGGCCACACTTCCATTCACTCATCACTCAAATCCACGGAATCTTGGCTCCATCTGACAAGCCAAAAACTTTCACCACGTTCTGTAGCTTCACATAAACGTATCTAATAAAGTCAATCTAAACGCTGTCACGTTAAAAAGGAGTGCCAAATTCCCGATCATGCACTTCTTGTCACAAAATTTGTACAGCCAACTCGATCTCTTGTTAGTCCCTTAGCCTCACTGACTTCCATACCCGTCTTCCTCACACACTCATTCACCATATCCCTCCTCCTCCTTGACCTACCTTGCCTCCTCCCTCCTTCAAATTCGCTCAGATATACCTTTCTCACCACTCTATTATTATCCATTCTCACACATGGACATACCATCTCAGTACACTCTCTTCGATTCTGGAATCCACAGACTTCCTCACGCTGCATCTTTCATGAATCACGTTATTTCTTATCCTGTCAACTCTCTGTACTCCACATACATTTCTCAGCAGTCCCATCTCCACTGCTCTCACTCTTAACTCTTCATTTTCATGCCACACCATAGTCTCACTTCCATATGTTAAAGTTGGCACTAACACTTCTTCATGTAGCTAAGCCTTGTGCAACTGCAACACTCAAGCCTCTGTTTCTTGTCAAGGCCTCCATAGCATCAGCTACATTCCTTCCTTGTGTCACTTTGCTTTCCACTTCTTCTGCCCATTTTCCTCTCTTTTCCATCACCGTACCCAGGTATTTGAACTCTCTCATCTATTCCAGTCTCTCTCCATTCACTGTAACATCACAACACAAGTCACCTTCTCTCTCGATAATCATCACTTTACTCTTTTCTAAATTTACACTTAAGGAGAGACGCTCACAGACATCAACATAGCTCTGCACTAGTCAACCAAGTTCTTGTCCGGTATTTGCAAGTAGCACTGCATCATCAGCATACAACAAATTTGAAATACTCCATCCATCACCATTCATTACCAACATCATCCCTCTCCATTACTCATGTTTTTACATCTCACATCACCCCATCCACATATAAATTGAACAACCATAGGGACATCATACAACCTTGTCGCACACCCACATTGATCATGAACCATTCACTGTCCATTTACCCTCACACATGCGTCACTACCATTTTAAAAACTCTTGACGGCACCTAGCAGCTTACCATGCACTCTGTACATCCGCAAAACCTTCCACAATCTCTCTAAGTCTACTTTGTCGTATCCTAAGAGTAACACCACTCTTGGTGATGATACAGAGTAGCACTGCCATTACAGTGTAGCAGAACTGGTAGGGCCACTCCTAATTTTAGAGCTATCGTGCACTACCAATGACTACAACTTTTAACACAAAGAATTCAGGGTCATCAGATGATGATTTTACATCATGGTATGGTATTATACTGTAGTTTTAGAAGGAATGGCTGAATTATTGTGATTATGTGAAAAATATACAGTAAATATAAAATTCTGCATCTCTCTCTTAACTGAAAATATAAATCCACACAATCATCACAAGAGTGTCAAGAAACAGTCACTTTTTTGTACTGGTTGGCAGTGGGAAGGGAGGGGTCAGGACAAGGTGAAGTTCTCTTGCTGCAGTAGTTTTATCAAGGTGGTCATTATTACATTTGCAGAGGGAAAGTGGAACTGAGCTGGTTCTTTTACTGGCATATTATCATACACTTCAACAAACAAATTACAATCATAAACATGACTATCTTTATGCCACATGAAAAAAAAAATAATAATAATTTAGCTGGAAGTAAGTCATCAGTGACACAGTAATTTGGTGTGTTTACCTTCTATTAAGTAGGGTTAATAAACTTTTTGGTGAAGTACAACACACTACTAAATACACTAATGAAAATTATATTTACTTTAAAGATTTAACTCCCCCAAGCAAAAGTTATTTAATGAGTCTATGCTTCATTTTACTGTTGAAAAGAAAGGGTTTTATGAAAAACATTAGTAGCAGGAGGTAGTGCAGGAGCATCGCTATATTTTGTTAGCTGTTGTGGCATTAGATTATTGTCATACAGGTTGTCCACCTAAACTTGGCAAATTTTTACCCTTTTGCAGCTTCATTCACATAGGTCAACAGCAGAATGAGACAATACTATTGCCGTACATACTTTCCACAGCACTTCTCCAAGACTACAGAAATATTCTAGAAATCACTTGTTGCTACAGCTCAACACTCAAGGTGGGGAGATGGCAATTTGAAGGCCAAGGTAAAGTGGACAAAGTATAGTAGTGGAAGGTGCAGTGCCATTCCTACACAGTAGCTGAGTGCCAAATGCAGCTGGTTTTATATTTAACTGGTTCTATGCCTTCACTCATCATTTTCTTGCATATTTTTTTTTGGTTCATTCTTACTTGGAAACCTAACTTACAATTTCCCGTATGTCCTGTCTCCTCTAAAGTTCTTGATTCTAAATTCATTGCATTTCCCATGGACCTGAATCCTGAAAACAGCAAGTATCTGTTGTGCAGTACATATTTTTAAAGTATGTATTTTTTTGAGTACACATTAATAATGTTAGTAAACAAAACCAGAATGTATATTTTTATACTGTATCAACATACGACTTGTAAACTGCAAGTAACTTCTAAAAAGCAGCAACTATTCAACCTAAAGCTGGCCAGAGTAAATAGGCTCAATGTTATAGGTCAACAAAAGTTCTAAAAGGAAAACATTGATTATTAGTATAATTTTTAAATTACATTTTTACTATTATTTCTAGCAGTGCTACTGCTGTTATGAAGTCAGAATAATCTATGTGCTTCAAGATATGCATTAAATTACTCACAGGGTCATCCCATCCCTCCATTTCGCCAGCCAGTTTGTAGTGGTGCCGGCGAAGCTCTGCCAAGCGGGCACGCTCAGTCACCAGCTGTTGCTCTGTCTCCAGGACTTTCACCTGTGTCTCCATTTCCATACGTTTTGTATGATGCAAACTCAGCTTGGAGAAGTCCAAGGTTTCTAAATGGTAACAGAAAATAACATAAAAAACTCAATCAATAACCATGTACTGTGAGAGAAATCATAAAATAAAAATGCATATTAGCATCACAGATGCTGGTTAGAAGAACCAAACTGTATTACTGAAATGAAATCCACTGGAATTACCCTAATGAACCTGAATCAGATCAGGAGGCTAATTCTGTATTTCCTGGATGGCCATAATTTTTCCTCTAACGCAAGGAAGTGAAGCTTGGACCTTGTTGGAGGGACACAAGTCAAGAGTGAGAGCAATGGAAATGAGTTATATGAGAAGAGCATGTGCAGTCACATGGAGAGACAGACTGACAAATGAGGAAGTGAAGGAGCATTGTGGTGTGGATGTGGCTGTGATAGGAAGCGTTAGGAGAAACACAATGAGGTGGTTTGGCCATGTGGAGAGTATGAAAAGCAACAGACTGATGAGGAGAATGTGAGTGAGGCAGAGGGGAGGAGAGGGAGGAGGAGACCAAGGATGAGATGGAGGGATGGAGTGAAAAGGTATAAGAGAGAGGGGGGGGGTGAGCTGGGAGAAGGGTAGTGAAATGGCAGGGGAGAAGGGTAGTGAAATGGCAGGGGACAAGGCAACATGGAGGCGATATGTTTGTGGCCACCCCTTACAGGATTAAGGCATCTGGCAACATATATATAGATCGACAGATCTGCAGATGCTCTGTATGCTGATGATTTGGTGTTGACTGCAGAGAATGAAAGGGAAGTGGAGGAAAGAATTAGGAAGTGGAGAAATGGTATAGGGCACAAGGACTTAAGAGTAACTGCAGATAAAACAAAGGTGATGGTATCTAGGGCTGGTGGTGGTACTGTCAAAGAAGAGGAAGAGTGGCCATGTGCGACTTGCCACAAGGGCATGGGAAGTAATTCCATCTTGTGCAGTGTCTGTGATAAGTGGGTGCATAAGAGATGTAGTGGTATTAGAGGTAGACTGCAAGATAATGATGATTTCATTTGTGCAATATGTCAGGGAAAGCAGGTGGAGATTGTCAGGCATGAAAGGAATGGACTTGCTGGTGAGTCTCTTGAGTGTGTGGAAGAGTTCTGTTATTGGGAGACATGTTACGTGCTGCAGGTGGGGCTACAGCTAGCTCTGCAGCTAGCGTGAGGAGTGGTTGGAAGGAGTTCAGGGAGCTGCTGCCTCTTCTGACATTGTGAGGGCTCTCCCTCCATGCTAAGGGAACCTTGTATGCAGCATGTATTACAAGTGTAACGCTGTATGCTAGTGAGACTTGGGCCGTAAAGAAAGAGGATATTCGCAGGCTCAAATGTATAGAAATGAAAATGATCAGGTGGATATGCAATGCATCCCTGAGTGTGAGGCCTGGGGAGGCTAGGTTTATGATGGAAGAGTTGAGAGGTAGGATGGGACTGGAGCATATTGGCATTGTGATGCAGAGGTAGATTGAGATGGTTTGGGCATGTGGAGAGGATGGGGGATGATACTGTAATTGGGTGCTGAAAGTGAGAAGACTTACTGTTAGGGGCACGGTTGCGAGAGGCAGACCGAAAAAGACCTGGAACAAGGTCACTGAGTGTGTCCTCAGGGATAACGGACTGAAGAGGGAAGCTACCTGAGATCGAGAAGCATGGACAGCCGCCTTTAGGTGAACAAGGACAATGCAAGCAAGCAGGTTGGAGCCTTCAAATATGAAAAAATGAACGAATTTGCCCCCATTTCCTCTCTTTAGACTGTGACCTTGCCAGATTTCACTGTAGTTAGTTCACCAAACTGGATTAACAGTGCTGGTGGAACATGGGATGGGATGGTACTGGGTAGTGAGGCAGGATGGGCAAAGTACACCCAGTGAAAATGGGCATCTCATGGTAAGAGAAATTCTCTTACAAATTTGATACTGAAAGAGGCAGAAAAAGGGGTGGAATGGGCAAAGGAGAATTTGCGGGACAGACTAGGATGGTGGTAGACAGAGGGGAATATCAAGGGAGGTGCATCCTAAGCAAAGGGGTGTTGCAGGTTGGGTGGCATGGGCATAGTCAGGGCTTCAATCAAAGCGTTTTCTATGACACAAGAACAACAAAAACAAGAAAGACTGCAATGACTACAACCATATACCAGGCATCTTCTAATGAAGGTAGTAACAGGCAGAGGTAATTAAGGAAAAAAAAAAACTAAGGGAAATGCATAAAAAAAAACTCAAGATGTGATACACTGTGCTGTAAATGTGACAGCAAGCTCTAATGAAGCTGATACAATTACTCACCTGCAACAGCCACCTTGTCCCTGCAGCTCTCAGCAGTAGCTACCAGAGTCCCAGTAAGTGCTGCAAGATTCTTGTGTGCTGTGCTCAGCTGACGTAATTTCTGGCTGCCACGATCTGCCTTGACTCGTGAGGACATAACTAGCTGCATCGATGATGCTGCCATCTCCCGTGAAGCAACTATTACCTCTTCAAATTTCCCTTTGCCCCCCACAACTTGGTCTGCAGCAGCCCTGTATCAAAAGTTCATCAAGGAGTAAGGTGGCAAGCCAGAAATGAGAAAATACAGCAAACTAAAACATTAACAACTGAAGTCAATAGGGAACCATGGTATTTAAAAGTGAAGCAGTGCATTAATTACAAGTCACAAACATTGAGGAAATTAACAAAGTTAGGGTATGTTGTAGCACTGTTCAGCAATCTTCTAATTACCTTGTACAAAAATAAATATTCTATCTATCTATCTATATACCTAGGCTGCTTCCCCCAAGGAAAGGGAGGTATAAATATAAAGCTGTTGCTAATGCAGCGCTGGTTGTATCAAAAGAAGGAAACAAATTTGAATGGCAATGATGGGAGGTGATGGAAGTGTGGGACAAATGTTTGTATGATGGAACTGCAAGCTGGAAAATTAAAAGAGTACACAGATGAAAACATGAAAGAAACTAGGTGGACAGGTTTAAGAACCAAGAATATAAATATTCAGTTGTGTTAGACCTAACCAAGGCAATCATATAATCTCAACAGAGCTGCTCCCCCTACTTGGGTGGAATTTGGTTACATCCATCATCATCATCATCTACTCTTGTGTTGCCCCATGAGGAGCAAAGGAGCCCAGGGCTAGACAAGTTGGTTGACATTTAAGATGAGAGTGACTTGCCTCACTCATCCCTGAGTGGCATTACGTGAGCAATAAACCCCAACCACCCCTTAGATATAAACCTGCACTGGCTCAATCCAATTGGAGCATCCTAATTACCCACTAAATCACCAAGCGCCATGATTTAGTTACATGGTTACCACCCAGCATAGTAAATAGTTTCCTGGTGTACAGGAAACCATTTGGCTTGTCACTCATTGTACAGTCACCCATAGACAGAAGGAAGAGGAATGCACGAAGGAAAGAAAGACAGAAGAGGAAGGAAGGAATGAAGGAAGAAAGGAAAGGGCAGGCACCAGAAAGCGGCACTACATCGAGTGAGTGGTTGGTGAGTGCTACCACCTACCTACTCATTAAACCAAATTAGACAGAAGTCTACAATGTTACTCCACTACCATCTCACCATCTCCCTCCTGACAGTATCAAGCTTATGGCTAAACATGGTGTAATATAATGTGATGGAGAAACAATAATTCTGTCTACTGACACACATATAACCTTAGGTTTTAATAGCTGTATGAGGATCGGTGTTCGACATATCACCTTGGTCACATACACACTATCATGGCAACTACCCTATACAGTACCTCAATACATCACAGCAATTCACAGACAGAAATTCCACTCACCAACAGGACAAACTTATTCCTTTTTATTTTCTATCAAAGAGAATCTATGGGTAACTTTACTCTGAGTGACAAGCTAAATGTATACCAAGAAACCATTTACTACACCGGGTGGTAACCATATAACCAAATTATGGCACCTGGTGGTCTAGTGGGTAATTAGGGCACTCCAGTCGGATTGTGCCAGTGCAGGTTTATATCCAAGGAATGGTTGGGGTTTACTGCTCACGTAATGCCACTCAGGGATGAGTATGGATGGTCACTCTCATCTTAAATGTCAGGACAAATCTGCCTAGCACCAGGCTTCTACACTCTTCATGAGGCAACACTGGATTAGATGATGGTTGGATAGATGGATGGAGAATGTACTCATTATTCTATCCACCCTTACATACCTTGAAAAGTCCATAAAGTAAACATCAAGGGCCGGTTCACTGGACCTAACCAATTTGTAGACCCTCGCTATATTGATCCTCAATATACTGTACGGTATACCAGATTTAATGAATGCAACAAAGCCCACCAAGTATTCTGTCAGCTACACTGAACAATGATTGTTAAACGGGGTGCATTACGTGGCCCTTCTGAATGACTCTGAGTTCACCAAGCTGTTTTATGGCTATACCAAACAATGGTTGTTTATCGGTGTGCATCACACAGCCCTTACGAACCACTACCTGCACGTGGGGTGACTCAACACAGTTGCCGAGCTTGGCAGCAGCTTTTCCCAACCACTTGGGCTAGGTTGGAGATCTGTAGGTGGGAACAGATGATGAGTTGGGCTATTTTGGGGCTACCTGTGATAGGCCTGGATGGGACTGGAGTCTGCTGACACACTGTTTTGCATGTGATCAGCCTCAGTCTTTCCACACCTTTCACTGGGTTCAGACAACTGCGTGTGCATCTCACATCTCTTGACTTTGCCCAGTGTTTTTTCACTGTGATGTGAAAAATGGTATCTAGTAAGGAATCTCATAGCACTTCCTCTTCTGAAAAAGCGAAGAAGAGTATAACTACCAATGTGGAGAAGATGGAGATGATCGAGGCCAACATGAAAGGCACGTGCAAGGATGAACTCATGCAGAAGTACAGTACTGTATGTGTGTATGTACTGTACAATACACTTCCATTCGGTATGGGTATTCATTTCAATACCACACTCAGCCACCTTAGCCAAGCAACCCTAATGGGACAGGTTAGATTTGGTTAAGTTAGGTAAGGATAACCTATGCAATTTTGCTTGGGAAACACACTGAGTATATTTTCAAGAAAATCCAATGGTTATTTCTGAAAGGATGAGGCGAGCGTTGTGGCTGAGGGGTAGCAGTGGCCACCACACATGTAACACAGACCACAAGCCACTAGTACATGTACGGTAAAACCGCCCGTTCACCTCTATACCAAACGGCAGGAGTCCCCGGGGCTCCGGGATTAGTGCAAAATCCCCCACCACGCGCGCCTGTCCGTGTCCCTACTGAATGGTCAGAGTCGCCTGGCAGGCCACATTAGTCATACACTACCTGAGGTGATGATGTACTGGTCTTTCGTTATTGCTGTCACGTACTAACCTTTGCCTGGGCAAACGCATGTGAGCCTTATATGCAGATGTCAGTTTGCCACGTTTTGCTTCCTCTGTGCTCGAAAGCAACTGTTGGGTTTGACATGGCAGCGCTGTACTTCTTGCCAATGAACACAAGCTCACACCTCAGTTCCCGCCTTTGTCTCCCTCGTGAGTGGTAGCGCTTGCAACGATGGCTGTGACTGCGGTTGCATTTTTGTGGTGGTTCCCTACCTTCTTCAGGTTGTGGCCCTCCTCTGCTGTATTTTTGTGTGTGTGGTGATGGCCCCACCACCATCACCTGAAAAACAGAAGAGGAAGGTCCTGACTCTGGAGAAGAAATGTGAGATAGTGGGCAAGGTTGACGTGGGCTGGACCACAGGACACATTCTTCACGAGTATGATCTAGCCTCTTCAACACTGTTCGATATCAAGAAGTCACGTAACAAGCTTACGCAGTACGGACAGAACTTTGCCGAACTCACAAGTCGAGGTGACAGGAAGATAATGGCCCAGGCCTGGCATGCCATTATTGACTGGTCGACATTAATGTGGTTTCATCAGCAAAGTGGTGTGGATGTGCCAGTGCATGGGACCGAGATGAAGGCTGCTGCCAAGAAGTTTGTTGTGCAGGACTTAGAGGCGTCCAAGAGATGGCTCCTTTGTTTCAAGCTTCCCCATGGACTTACTGGCCATAAGGCACATGGTGAGGCCTTGGAGGAGACAGCAGAGGAAGTAGACCTGTTTCTCCTGAAAGTGCAGTGCCTGATCAAGGATGAGGGCTCTGTCTTTGATCAAGCCTATAACGCTAATGAAACGGGTCTGTTCTACAGCTCCTTGCCCAGTAACATCCTAGCTGAGGAAGGGAGAAGACTGTGCCTGATTGGAAGTTGTCCAAACAACATGTCTCTGTTTTGTGCTGTGCCGATGCTAACAGGACGCATTGCCTCAAAACCATTGTTGTTGGACGTGCAAAACAACCACGTTTGCTCCACATGTTGATGGATGGCTTGCCTGTTGTGTGGTACCATTCTGTGAAGGCCTGGTTTACCGCTAAGATCTCCAGAGACTGGTTCCACAACCATTATGTCAAGGAGGTTATCTGTTATCAAACAGAGGTCCACAGTATCGCTCGCGACCAGGTGCAGGCACTCCAGCTCCTGGACAATGCCACCATGCATCTGTCTGAGATGGATTTGGTTGATTTGACAGGCGGATTAGGTGCATGTTTCTGCCGCCTAATATGACTGCTCTGATTCAACCAATGGAGCAGGGTGTTATTGTGGCTGTCAAGAGACTGTACCAACGGAGGTTCCTGAAAGAGGTGATGGCAGTGCTGGAGGACAAGGACGCAGTCAAGGACACACGTGGGGAGTAGATCTTGCAGAATCTTCAGCGTTACTCCCTGAAGTCTGCAGTGTTCAACTGGACGAACGCATGGAAGGAAGTCTAAGTCAAAACCCTCAAAAGCAGTCGGCGTTGTCTCCTGCAGGGAATTGAAGCCAAGCACAACTTTGAGGAGTTTGATGTGGATGATTTCCACAGTTGTCTTAAAACAGCAGGAGAGCTGGTGGATGTTAATGACGTGAGAGATTGGCTGGATGACGACGGCGGCGATCCTGGTTATCTGACCATGTCTGATGAGGATATCACTACTGCTGCTGCCTCTCCGGGCATGGAAGAGGACAGTGGGACCAATGAAAACGAGGATGAGGGCCCAGAATCGCAGCCCTCTGCAACTCCTTCAATCCCTCGTCTCAGTGTCCTCAGTGGTTACCTGGAAGGGATGCTGGAGTATGCCGAGCACCAACACTGTGACAGGGAGTTGGTGCCACTCCGCCTCATGATGGAGATGCAGGGGAGTCCGGGACGCTGTCATCCTCTGGCAGAATCGTCGGTCCTATCGTCAGAACAGGACCAGCTCGTTCTTCAAGCCTGCAACCCCCATGAGTGCCAGACCATTCTCACCACCACCAGCATCACCAGCTCGTTTCCTGTCTTCACCATCAGACCCACAACTGAACGCATTGACAGCTGCTGAGTCTCTGTTGGACGTAAGTTTGCGGCTGTTTTCGGTGTCTCCTGAGGTGGGTAGGCCACCATCACCACACCGCACGTCACCGGTCATCGCCCAACTCCGGCAGGTTGAGGATGATGATGAGGAGTTTGTCAACCTTTGTTAGGCACTACTGTCTGCCACTAGACCACAAGGGACAACTCTACACCTGCTGGAGGTGTGCGAGTTAAAAAGCCTGTCAGCAGAACACTGGGTGGTAAGTACCCCAATTGAATGTTTTTCGGCAGGTAACTTTAGGTCTCTTTCACAGTTTCCTTGGTTCTAAAATTTATTTAGGATAATCTTATATATGTTTTGATGTTACAATATGGTAGAAACACAGAAAAACAGTGTCAAAAATAGGAAGGCACAATATGGCAGAAGGACCCAAAAAATGGTGTAGAAAATAGGAGGGGTACTGTACATACAACAGTATTTAGGTAGGGTGTTTTTTGGTTTTCAGTTTTTTTTTTTTTTTTTTTTTTTTTGCATGCTTTTCTTGGTGCTGAAAATTATCTTGGATATTCCTATGTATGTTTTGATGTCAAAATATGTCAGAATGACCTGAAAACACCACCAAAATATGGAGGGGTACTGTACATACAGTGGTGTGTAGGTAGGGTGTTTTTTGGTTTTCAGTGGTTTTTCTGCATGGGTTTCTTGGTGTTTACCATTGCTTTTGATATTCCTATGTGTTTTTTTGATGTCTAAATATGCCTGAAAGACCAGAAAACTCTGCCAAACTAAGCATAGGTACTGTACAAATGGGTTAGGTATGGGTCAGAAGTGGGTATAGGTAGGGTCTGGGTATGGTAGGGGAATAGTGTTCATTATCTGGATGTTGCCACTACTCATACATGCCTTTGGCTCTATTATGTCTGGATAAATGAGGGATTACTGTAGATACTGCCACCCATCCTTCTCTTTTCTGTAATGTTTCTGTAACTCTATCATTGCAGCTTAATAGATTAATAACACATGATATTCCTTTCTAAAGCCAAACTCCCTTTCTGTCATCACACTGTGTTCTAGATGGTTTACCCAAATTTTTCTTATCAACTTTTCTAGTATCTTACAAAAATGGTCAGTGATACTGGTCGGTAATTGAGTGGATTCTGTCTATTCCCTATCCTGAATAGTGGAACAATGCTTGCTTCTTCCAAATATCAGGTAGTTTACCTTGACCTAAGGATTCTCTGAATATTAAATATATTGGTCTTCTTAACTCTTTTGCACATTCATGTAGCACCCAACCTGAAATTTCGTCGACCATTTGCTTTTCCTCTGCCTAATTTACTTAACTCTTTCTGTACAGTAAGCTCACTCGGAACATGTTCTCACCGAACGCACTCGCAATTATAAGCAGTAAGTGCTGGGATATGTATAAGATTAAAGAACCATTACGAAAACTATAAATTTATGCAAGAGAGGCCTTTGAAAGGCCAAATCCTCGAACATTAGCACAGTACACACAGTTTGTTTTGATCATGAGATTCGCTGTACTGCTTTTCCACAGAACTGTATTTGTAAGTTAAATATTTACATTACTGTTCTGGTAAGTTTATGTGCAAGTTAAGGTACTATTAAAAAACGTTAAAGCAAGAAATAAAGTCTTATAACCAGTTTACCTGCTAGGCATCACCATATTGCCTTTTTCATTTTCTATTTGAAGGTTGGGTTGAAACAGGGATGTGTCATGTCTCCATGGTTGTTCAATCTGTACATGGATGGGGGTTATAAAAGAGATACAAGGTAGGGCAGTGGACGTTGGAGTGGCCCTAATGAGAGAGGGCAGTGTTTGGAAAATCCCTGTACTGTTGTTTGCAGATGATACTGTGTTGTTGAGTGAAGATGAAGGGGAGCCGCAAGTCTTGGTGGATGAGTTTGGAAGTGTGTGTAAGAAACGGAATCCAAAAGTGAATGTAGGGAAGAGTAAAGTTATGGTCTTCAAGAGAGGTGAAGTTAGTGAATGTGCAGTGAGGCTGGATGATGACGAAATGGAAAATGGGAGTACGTTTAAGTACTTGGATAGTGTAATCAGTAAGGATGGAAGTTTGGAGGGTGAAGTGCTTGAAAGGGTACAATAAGGAAGAAAGGTTGCTGGTTCCTTGAAGGCAGTGATAAGAGACAGGGAAGAGAGCAGCATGGAAGTGAAAAAGTTATTACATGACAGTATCGTGATACCAACTCTAACGTATGGAAGTAAAGCTTGGACGTTGTTGGAGGGACACAAGTCAAGAGTGAGAACAGCAGAAATGAGTTACTTGAGAGGAGCCCCTGGAGTCACATGGAGAGACAGACTGACAAATGAGGATATGAAGGAGCATTGTGGTGTGGATGTGGATGTGATAGGAAGCATTAGGAGAAACACACTGAGGTGGTTTGACCATGAGGAGAGGATGGAGAGTGCGAGACTGACGAGGAGTGTACGTGAGTGAGGTGGAGGGGGAGAGAGGGAGGGGAAGGCCAAGGAAGAGATGGAGAGATAGAGTGGAGAGGTATATAAGAGAGAGAGGGTGTGAATTGGGAGCAGGGCAGTGAAATGGCGGGAGACAGGGTGTCGTGGAGGTGATTTGTTTGTGGCCACCCCATGTAAGGGATTAATGTGTCTTGCAATAGATAGATAGATTGATTAATTGTTTGTTACCGATTTGCTGTACTGCCTTTCCATGGTACTGTATTTGCAAGTTAAATATTTACTGTTCTGGTATGTACTGTACTTATAAGTTAAAATGCACTTATATAAAGTTAAAGCATTAAATGAAGCCTTGTAACTAGTTAACCTGATTTATATGATTACCCATGATCAGCAGGTTCCAAGACAATTCTCTGTCAAGTCCATTCGTCGTCATACAATTCCCAATCAAAACATGGATGATTCTCCTTCAGGACAATTCACACCCTGGACGATTCCCCGTCATTCTATAAATATACTTATTATTAATTAATCAATACTTTAAAAACTATATTTCAGGGGGATCCATCAAAGTCTATGTTCAACAGTGTAGGCTTTGGATATCATTTATTAGTTGCAACTTTAGTCAATAATTACCGTAACTTGTTTCTTCCTCGCTGTAGTCACCTTTGAATTATATACTTGCTTCACCCATAGCCGTCCTCATTAATGACGGTGAATTGTCCTAAAACCAATCGGTGTCAGAATGTTGCCTTGTGTTTATGTATTTGAATGTTGATGTTATGCTGTGCAGTACTGTACACTCAACCCTTGGTTATCACGGGTTCCGCTATAGCGTATCTCGCTATCATGCCTATATAAAAGACTACCCAAATACCTTTATTATGCACTAAATGCCTGCTATAGTGCACTGCAAATGTTCGAAAATTTCAAAAAGGCCAGGCTTCAGTGCTCCGCTCAGCCAACAAAAGCTTCACTCCGTGATTGGTCGTGTGACGTCAGCGCCAGCCGTGCGCTGATTGGCCGTCCGACCAAGTCTCCTGCCCACCAAACCATTCAAGTGCGCGCCCTCAGACCGTGAACAGTGATAGCGAGACCAATAACCTTTTTTATGATATGACCATGGCCAATGTACCCCCTCCCTGTCCCACTACCATCACCCAACATAATGCTGCAGCACCTGGCAGAGAAATAAAGAAGAGGAAGAACCTAAGTCATGCAGATAAACTGGAAATGTGAAACTTAAAGAGAATGGTGAGACCAAGCGAAGTGTGGGGAAGAAACAACATCTATGAATCAACTGTGAGGGATATTTATAAGAATCGTGGTCACATCATAAAAGATGCTCATTTTTAGACTATTATATATTTATATGTGGTAAAAAAAAGGTATCTTAGGGGTAAATATTGAGGTCATGACACCAATTAGAATTATTACCATATGTTCTTTAATTCGGCTATCACGGTTTCGGCAATACCACAGCCATAGCGGGACCAATTGGAAGTGATAGCCGAGGGTTGAGTGTAATAGTAAGTTATAACATTAAATAAACCTTCTAACCACTTAAAGTGCATCATATTGATTACCAATGGCAGATAACAGCAAAACACCATATTCAGGGGGTCTAGGGAGGAAAATAAGTAGTAGTTAAAACTTATGCAGTTTCGCGCCGAACATGCCACCTTGGAACAAAACCCATGCATTTGGGGCGAGCTTGCTATACTTCTTTTTCTGATATTTGTATATCTGGTAATATGGGTGGGTATGCATGTTCCATATCCTCTTCCTCAAAATTACTTTCTTCTGTAAAAACTGACTGGATAATTTTATTTAGTCTATCTGTATCTATTGCCAGACGCCTCAATCCCATTTGGGGTGGCCACAAACAAATCACCTCCACGTCGTCCTGTCCCCCGCCATTTCACCGCCCTGCTCCCATCAGACCCCCCTCCTCTCATATACCTCTCCACCCCATCCCTCCATCTCATCTTCAGCCTCCCCCTCCCTCTTCCCCCCTCCACTTCATTCACATACACTCTCTTCATCAGTCTTTCACTCTCCATCCTCTCCACATGGCCAAACCACCTCAGTGTATTCCTCATAACGCTTCCTATCACATCCACATCCACACCACAATGCTCCTTTATATCCTCATTCATCAGCCTGTCTCTCCATGTGACTCCACAGGCTCCTCTTAAATAACTCATTTCCACTGCTCTCACTCTTGACTTGTGTCCTTCCAACAACATCCAAGCTTCACTTCCATACGTTAGAGTTGGTATCACAATACTGTCCTGTAGTAACTTTTTCACTTCCATGCTCACTTCCCTGTTTCTTATCACTGCTTTCAAAGAACCAGCAACCTTTCTTCCCTGCTGTACACTTTCAAGCACTTCACCCTCCAAACCTCCATCCTTACTCATCACACTACCCAAGTACTTACTCACATTTTCCAATTCCTCACCATCCAACCTCGCTGTACATTCATTGACTTCACATCTCTCAAAGACCATCATTTTACTCTTCCCTACATTCACCTTTAGATACCGTTTCTTACACACTCTCCCAAACTCATCCACAAAGCCTTGCAGCTCCCCTTCGTCTTCACTCAACAACACAGTATCATCTGCAAACAACAGTACAGGGAGTTTCCAAACACTATCCTCTCAGGGCCATTCCAACATCCACTACCCTAGCTTGAACCTCTTTAATTACCCCATCCATGTGCAGATTGAACAACCATGGAGACATGACACATCCCTGTTAAACCCAACCTCCAAAGAGAAAAATTCACTTAGTTCACCATCCACACGCAGTGCAGCCTTCGCACCATTGTACATACTCTTCACAGCATTCAACAACTTCCCATCTACTCCATATATTCTTAACACTTTCCACAATCCTTGTCTATCCACCCTGTCATATGCTTTCTCCAAATCCATGAAAGCCGCATACAACTTCTTTCCCTTCTCTAGAAACTTTTCCACTAAAGATCTAAGAATGAATATCTGATCTATACAACCTCTTCCCTTCCTAAAGCCTCCCTGTTCTTCTCCAACTAATTTCTCTGTTCTTTCTCTAACTCTGTCAATAAGTATCCTACCATACACTTTTCCTATTATACTAAGAAGACAAATGCCCCTATGATTACCACACACTTCTTTTTCCCCTTTTCCTTTGTACAAGGGAATAATTATACCTGACTTCCAATCCTCCGGGACTATACCTTCCTCCCAGGCCAATCTGCACATCTTCCACATCCATTCTACTACTATCTCTCCCCCATGCTTCACCATTTCACCACACACTCCATCAATTCCTGGGGCTTTCCCCTATTTAACTTTCTTCATTGCTTCCACAACTTCTATCCTACTGATTTCTTCCTGTCTTCTCACCTCCCTCCTTCTCCCAGCCATTCCCCAGCCACTTATACTCGCATTACTTCCATCCTCTATGTTCAACAATTCCTTAAAGTGTTCTCTCCATCTGCTCACTTTTTCTCCGTTCTCCACTAGTAATCTACCATTTTTATCTTTCACTCCCCTGCTAACTTCACTTCCACCCTGTCTTACTCTTTTCACCTCTCTCCAGAACATTTTCTTACAGTCTCTCCACTTTACACTCAAATTCCTTCCAAATTCCTCATCCACTCTCTTCTTACTCTCTCTTACTAATCTTTTCACCTCTCTCTTTCTACATATAACTCTCTCTTCCGCCTCTCAACTTCTTCCACGCCCCTATTTCTCATCCATTCATTGTATGCTTTCTTC
Organism: Coenobita brevimanus; assembly: GCF_032717465.1. Lineage (NCBI taxonomy): Eukaryota > Metazoa > Arthropoda > Malacostraca > Decapoda > Coenobitidae > Coenobita > Coenobita brevimanus. The sequence goes on from NC_137023.1 coordinate 41,697,755, forward strand.
TTTTGTGCCACAGCCTGTTTCACCTCTTCAGTCCACAACGCTGTTCCTTGCACCCCCCTCCGTCTTCTCTTCCTTTCACACACCACATCACACGCTGCACATATTTCTTCTGTAAATATCCTACACACACCTTCCACGTCTCCCATCTGCTCCAATTCATATTTGCCCAATTGTTCCTCCACTTCTCTCTTATACTCTGCCTTTTTCTCATCCTCTTGTAACCTTTCCACTCTCCTTGCAACTACTCCTTCCTCTCGTCTTTCCCTTCTTCTATTCCTCCATCTTACTTGAATTCTAATTCTGGCCACCACCAAGTAGTGGTCAGAAAGTCCACTCCCCCAACCTCTATAAGCTCTTGCATCCATTACACATTTTTGCATCCTTTCATCCACACACACATAATCAATCATTGCCTTCCTTTCATTCAGTTCACCACCCACCCTTCTCATCACTCGCCATGTATACCTGTGGATCATTTTATGCCTGAAGAGGGTACTGGCTTTCACCAACCCCCTCCCAGCACAAATGTCCATTAATACTGACTCTGGGAAATATATTCTTTTGTTTCTACTAAATATATACCATACACTGAAAGCAGCATCTTCGGAGTGAAAAAAGAGAGGGATCCAGAGGCCACTGAACCTAAGATCTATTTTCCCATAAGGTACTAATGCAAGTAAGCACTGTCATTCTAACATCTAGTTGTAAAAATCCCACTCACTTGCTGGAAGTGACTTGCACATCTGCTGATCATGCAAAGATTTTGTGGGTGGCAATAAAACTGCTGGTGTTCTAATCACCTTTTTGCAGATGCGATTAATTTGCCTAGATCTGATGAAGCTTGTATAGAAAGTTCTCCTGATGATACAGTGAATACTAGATAAGTTTAATGTGGGTAAGGAGATACTTCTGTATTTGGAAAGCTGACGTGAGGTGAGACAAGATGAAGTTAACAGAGGCATGATAAGATATGGTAAGGTAAGGTAAGGTGAACTGAGGTAAGATAATACACAGCAATTAGTGTGATTGGGTGAGGTGCGATGAAGTTAAGAATGGTACCCTTAAAAAAAAAAAAAAAAAAAAAAAAAAAAAAAAAAAGTCACCTACATGAGAGCCTGGCAAGCAAGTGCAACCATTTTGGCACCCGAGAGCAGCCCTTCAGTCCAACGGTGGTTCCTCTTGTAAAACTCACGAGGAGAAGCACCTCCCTTGCCAGCATTCACCACCTCCTGCTGCAGCTCACTAGCTCGTAGCATCAGCTCTCGCACTGCCTCCATCAAGTCACCACAAGTACCAAGGATACTCTCATTTACCTAGGCCCAGGGACAGATTGACAGAGGTTATATTTTTCAATTCTGATAAAAACTGATAAAGATTATTTACTGTTTTTTGGGGGGATACAAATTGACAGAGGTTATGTCTTTCTATTCTGATGCAGACTGATAAGAGATTATATTTTACTATCTGGGTACAAATTGATAAAGTTTACATTAATCTATTCAGCTAAAAATGTGAAATGATTTTTCTATTCAGATACAAAATGAAACAGGTTATATTTTCCCATTTGGGCAAAAGTTACATTTTTCTATCTAGATACAAAGTGATAAACCTTTACAAGTCCAATTCAGTACAATCAGAGACATAAGTTCCCCTTAAGAATCCACAATGTCTACTTCACACGAATGGCAAGTGTTCACTTTTCTCCCAGATACAGGTACATCATATAAGAGAAAGTCATGTATGGGCAGGGCATCATACAAAACCTTTCTCAGCTTTAGAATGTTAGCTACCAGAGAAGTGGTGGAATATTAGATGACTTTATGTCCCTGACTGTAAAAATTAATAAAGGTTACATATTTTATTTCAGCACAAAGTGATAAAGATTACATTTTCTGTTTGGATACAGTGTAACAGAGATTACAATTTTCTACTGCTAACTGTTTGCTCTCACTTTCTTACCCTCTTCAATACAATCATGCATTTAGAATTTTATTCATCTTTTTTACAACTACAGGTACTACAAAATTATGTTAAAATAAGGACAGATGCTGTATTAGATGATAACAAGTGCTCATGGGCCCTTCAGGCCCCTTGCACTTGCTCCTGCGGAGGGCTCTCGTGCTGCGCGCTCACTTTCTCATGCTTCGCACTCATTTCCTTGTGCTTCACACACATGTTGCGATCATTTCAGGTAATCCAAGTCACTTTTATGTGCTGTTCTAGTCTAACGTTGTCACTCTGATTTTTTGCAGCTAACCAACTGATAGTATTATTTGCAGCTTCGGGAATGGAACCCAAATTGTCCGAACACAAGTCCAAAATACAAACACAGACACACAGCTACTGCTATAGTATATTTTAGTTGTAGCTATGGGTAAAAAATTTTACGGAGATCCTATGCTGGGCACCAGGAGTGGCGTTTTTTGGTAAAAATGTGATCACTCATTAACCCCTTAACCGCAGGGCGTCACTTTCGTAACGCTTGGGAGCAAGGGATCATACCGCGGGGCGTCGCTTTTGTGATTCTGTGTTATTTTGAATTCACCCGGGCTTCCAAGTGGGGGCTTGTATCATCTATCAGTACTGCCAATGTCCAACACTAGTCAGCACTCCTAATCTCATCTGTACTCCCATCCATTGTTGACAATTTAGCCATTTCTCCCCGTTCTTGACTCCCCTCCCTACCCCCCCTCCATTACCCTATCCTCTCGCCTACCCGGCCGTGCTACGCTAAGTAAATCTTCCCTGGAATTTTTCACTGATTTCATCCATTGAAATAAGCCCTATGTCCTATTCTTATACCAAATAATATATACAAGAAAGAAATCAGGTAAGTGAGAGTGCCATACACCTGGAATTGGCTAATTATCACCTGACACCTCCTCACGTGCACTCGTTCGCTAATTTTCGCTGTTTTTTTCCCCTTGAAATATGCCGTATAATCTATTTTCGTAATAAATATACATGTAAGGAGGGAAGGGAGAAGCCTAAGTGATATTTACATTCACCTGGAACTACCTAATTTATAATGTATTGTCTAGATTTCCTGCCAATCATATCAGTGCTAGACAAAGCTGTTTCAAGATCTAACATTGGTAGCTCTGAATATATATCTCCTAAGTAGGCCTCTAATCTATTTTCATAATAAATATACATGTAAGGAGGGAAGGGAGAATGCTAAATGATATTTACATTCACCTGGAACTACCAAATTTATAATGTATTGTCTAGATTTCCTGCCAATCATATCAGTGCTAGACTTAGCTGTTTCAAGAACTAATATTAGTAACTCTGAATAACCCCTAAGCAGGCCTCCACGCTGGCCCTCCGTTATCAGTTTACTCTCATCTTCCGAAGCGAGGGTAAGTATGTTTCTTCTTGCTGACTTCAAGGCCTTTTTTCACCCCCATGCAAATGGCCCTGTGACCTTTACCCCCTACTAAACCTCGTGTGGAAAGAGGTAAAGGGCTGACAACTGATAAAAGAGTGACTACGATCTTTCTATTGAGTAAAACAGTGCAAGTGGAATTGTAAATAATGTGTAAACAGCAAGGGAAAGTAATGAATGTAAATATACGTGAACAATGGAAAATAGTTTTATAAGTTATTTCAAGTGACAGTGCACAACATAGTGTAAATAAAATAGAAATGTAAATAACGTAAATAAAATAGAGAACGTAAATAGAAATGTAAATGAGTAGTATTATAAGAATACGAGTATATACCCTAGGAGTAATGAAAGTGAAAGTTTCACTCTAGCATGTCTGAATGCTATGAGTTATGAGAGTGAAGATGAAAGTGACATTCACTCTCAATGCCAGTATACAGGACGAGAAAGTGAATGCTACGTATTTTACTGAAAGAAATTGAATCCCTACAGTGACAATAAACTAATACTACTGAAGGAAACTTATGGATAAAAACTGTAGATATATATAAGTGTTATATAGTAATAGAAATATAAAGTGTGAGGGGTTTTATGAATAATAAATGACAGACTACCAAGAGCGAACTAGTGCCAGTGCGACGATCAGACGCGCTCGTAATTTCCATTGCTTTCACAGTGTTTTTTTTTTTGAGTATGGATCCCAAACTACTTGAAAATTGTAGAATAGTGTTTATAGTGTTTGTATCTGGCTGTGGTAATCATATTACGGGCTGTCGGGAAGTGTAAAGTGGAGACTTCGTTACCCTACTTCAGAGGTCTCCACAAGTCCTACGGTAACCGACGAAGGCTCAACAATCATTCCAGGAGAAAGCTGAAGGTATGTGCCATAAGCATATGTAATTTTATTATTCTAGGACTAATAACTGATTTTTGGCAAATATTTTTTGAGAGTCTGTCGGAGCCCAAATAACCCGGCGGCAGACGCAAGTCATTGGTAAACAAGCCCGCGGTGTAGGGGTTAAATATAGTAAAAGTTTTGCAATCGTGATGGAACCAAGTTTTTTCATATCAACAAATTTGTTGTGATTTTCATGCCAATTTTGGTGCAATTTGAATATGTAGTTTTGGCTGCTCAAAACACACACACACACACACACACACACACGGCTAGTGCTACAGTGTATTAGATGATGGTTAAATCTAACCCCTCCAGTTTGAAATCTCACCAAAACAAAACATTATCACCTGATGGACACAAGAATAAAACAAAATTATGTCATGAAAATGACATGATAAAAGTTACATCTTTCTATTTATTGTTAGCTTCCTGTTCTTATCTTTATATCATATCCATCCCAGGTCCTGGTGAGAAATACATTGACAGATACCATACTGTACCCATCCAACTCCTTGACCTACCATGCTTCCTCCCTACTCTTAAGTCCCTCACATATATACTCCCTTTCACCACCTTACTTACATTACTTCTTTCCACATGACTATATCATCTATGCACAATCTCTTCAATTCTATTATCTAATAACTTTCCTCCTCCACTCTCTGCATTCCACATACATTCCTCTATAACTTCATCTGCATCACTCTGTCTCATGGTTTTTATGTAACATGCCATACCAAAAACTCATATTCATATATATTCATATGGGCACAATAACTCCTTCATGACACTCTCAAGACCTCTGTCCCAGTGGCAATCTTTTTCTTCTACTCAAGATGTTCATAAAACATTAACACAAGAAATAATAACACAAACTCTGTATGAATACAAACCTCACATACAAACTACATATATTATGATGTGCAGCATTAGTTATATCAAACATTTAATATTTCCCTATCTATCTATTGCCAGACACTGCAATCCCGTAAGGGGTGGCCACAAACAAATTGCCTCCATGTCACCCTCTCCTATGAAACTTCACTGCCCTGCTCCCAGTTCACACCCCCCTCTTTCATATACCTCTCCACTCCATCCCTCCACCTCATCCTCAGTCTCCCCCTTCCCCTCCCCTCCTCAACCTCACTCACATTCATTCTCCTTGTTAGTCTCTTGCTCTCCATCCTCTCCACATGGTCAAATCACCTCAGTGTATATCTCTTAACGCTTTCTATCACATCCACATCCACACCACAGCGCTCCTTCACTTCCTCATTTGTTAGTCTGTCTCTCCATGTAACTTCATATGCTCCTCTAAAATAACTCATTTCCACTCCTCTCACTAAAAGGAAAAAAAAAAAAAAAAGTTTGTTAGTGTTAAAGACATTGACAATCACTTATATGAGCTGCTCATGTAACGTATCTATTACAGGGGAATGTGGTTTACCTCAGCGTGCCAGACAATTGTAGGTTTATGAATTATCATAACTTTCTGACTAGTCAAGGGTGCAAGTAAAAAAATAACAGCATTGGGGGATTCAAAATGAGAACCTGCAATGGCTGAATCAGAGTACAGTAATCCCTCCACTATCCGATGTAACAGGGCCAAAGACATGTCCGGAAAGTGGTCCCGTCCGGAAAGTGGGCACCCGCCTGTTGGACTGGTACTTAAGGACCCTAACCCAGCCTAATTTTGAAAGCCACCTAAATAACTCCCTACCGGACATGCACAGCACTTATTTAAACCTATTTAAGATCCTATTCACACCAATAATGGACATAAAGCATGAAATAAATGAAAAGGAACCAAAGAATGAGGAATCAGGAGTGACTGTACCTCAGCCAGGGTACTTTCAGCACGTCTGTGGCCACCTTCTTAAGGCTTTGGCAGCGGTGAAAATCCTCTTGAAGCACGTACAGTAGTCCAGTGTTGTGCTGCACTTACAGTAATTCTTTGCACTGTGAGTTATAATTGTTAACACTGCACATTGTTAATTGCACCACGCCAGTTTCAACCGCCAGCTTCAACCGCCAATTTACACTCCACAGTTACTTCTTTGCACTCTCAATTCTAATTTCTTAACACTGCACAACACAGTTAATTCCTGTGTGGTCTACTGGCGAGGTATTGCAGTTTATTCACTGTTTATTCACAAAAAAACGAGCACGTGTGGCATCCACTGCGATAAGTATCCACTCGCGATCGAAGTTAAGCAGTAACTGTTGGGAGTGTCGGTGACGGGGAAACAGAGTTGCCAGATCGCAACAGCCACATTACCAAACTCCTCAATTTTCATTGCCAAATTTAACTTTTCATTACCAAATTTGGACAGCTAGCATTTATTCTTCACTAATTATATATACATGGGGAAATATGTAATCTATCTATCTATCTATCTATCTATTGCCAGACGCCTCAATCCCGTTTGGGGTGGCCACAAACAAATCGCCTCCAAGTCGCCCTGTCCCCCGCCATTTCACTGCCCTGCTCCCAACTCACACCCCCCTCTCTCATATACCTCTCCACCCCATCCCTCCATCTCATCCTCGGCCTCCCCCTCCCTCTTCCCCCCTCCACCTCACTCACATACACTCTCTTCGTCAGTCTTTCACCCTCCATCCTCTCCACATGGCCAAACCACCTCAGTGTGTTCCTCATAACGCTTCCTATCACATCCACATCCACACCACAACGCTCCTTTATATCCTCATTCGTCAGCCTGTCTCTCCATGTGACTCCACAGGCTCCTCTTAAATAACTGCTCTCACTCTTGACTTGTGTCCTTCCAACAATGTCCAAGCTTCACTTCCGTACGTTAGAGTTGGTATCACAATACTGTCATGTAGTAACTTTTTCACTTCCATGCTCACTTCCCTGTTTCTTATCACTGCTTTCAAAGAACCAGCAACCTTTCTTCCCTGCTGTACCCTTTCAAGCACTTCGCCCTCCAAACCTCCATCCTTACTCATCACACTACCCAAATACTTAAACGTACTCACATTTTCCAATTCCTCACCATCTAACCTCGCTGTACATTCACTAACTTCACCTCTCTCAAAGACCATCACTTTACTCTCCCCTACATTCACCTTTAGGTTCCGTTTCTTACACACACTCTCAAACTCATCCACCAAGCCTTGCAGCTCCCCTTCGTCTTCACTCAACAACACAGTATCATCTGCAAACAACAGTACAGGGAGTTTCCAAACACTATCCTCTCTCACCAGGGCCACTCCAACATCCACTACCCTACCTTGTACCTCTTTTATTACCCCATCCATGTACAGATTGAACAACCATGGAGACATGACACATCCCTGTTTCAAACCAACTTTCAAAGAGAAAAATTCACTTAGTTCACCATCCACACGCACTGCAGCCTTCGCACCATCGTACATACTCTTCACAGCATTCAACAACTTCCCATCTACTCCATATATTATTAACACTTTCCACAATCCTTGTCTATCCACCCTGTCATATGCTTTCTCCAAATCCATGAAAGCCGCATACAACTTCTTTCCCTTCTCTAGAAACTTTTCCACTAAAGATTTAAGAATGAATATCTGATCTACACAACCTCTTCCCTTCCTAAAGCCTCCCTGTTCTACTCCAACTAATTTCTCTGTTCTTTCTCTAACTCTGTCTATAAGTATCCTACCATACACTTTTCCTATTATACTAAGAAGACAAATGCCCCTATGATTACCACACACTTCTTTTTCCCCTTTTCCTTTGTACAAGGGAATAATTATACCTGACTTCCAATCCTCAGGGACTCTACCTTCCTCCCAGGCCAATCTGCACATCTTCCACATCCATTCTACTACTATCTCTCCCCCATGCTTCAGCATTTCACCGTACACTCCATCAATTCCTTATAATGAACAGCATGTTGATTATTTTCACGCTATGTAGGCTAGCAAATTAATCAGAGAGAGCAGACAATCCACCAGCTCCATCCTGGTATCCTCATACATGTGAAAAATCCGTTTGGTAATGCATTACAGTAATCACTCCAATATCCGACGTAATAGAGCCATAGGTAGGTCCGGATATTGGTTCTGTCCGGATATTGGGCCCTAGCTTATGGACTTGTACTTATGGACCCTAACTCAGAGTAACACCTATACAACTCCCTCTGGACATGCATAGCACCTATTTAAGACCCAAATCACACCAATAAGGCACATAAATGACTGAAATAAATGCAAAAGAAACATAAAATGAGGGTTTAGAAGTAGGTTCATACAATAATAAACATTCTTGTGACTGGCTCCTGGACTGATACTTGGACCCTAACCTAGCCTAACTCAGAAAAACACCTTCCTACTGCACATGCATAGCTCCTAACACCCTATTCACACCAATAAAGGACATTAATGAGTGAAATGAGGTAAGTATAGTATGGAAAAAAGTACAGTATGAAACATTCTTATGTCCGGATAGTGGGGATGTTCGGATATTGGGCGTCCGGATATTAGAGTGATTACTGTATTTTGATTCATTACCAAACGAATTTTTCATTACCAAATTGGCCCATATTTGGTAATGAAAAATACCAAATGGCAACCCTGATGGAAGGGGAGGGGGAAGAAGGAAGGGGTGAATGGGCCCTGGTGTAAACAGCTGTTCAGCGCCGTGCGGCAATTTCAAAGTATGGGTGGGAAAAAATACAAATTTGGGGGGGATTTTTTTCTGTTTTTGGTTCCAAAGGTCCAGGCCCACAATGTCCAGTAAGTGGGGTGTCCAGAAAGTGGGCATCCGGATAGTATGGAGATTACTGTATACCTAAAATCTGAGTCTCGGGATGTGGTTCGTGGTTCCTCAGGGCAGTGATAATCTCATGATTAAACACAATCCCATTCTCCATGGATGGTCTGCACATCATGTATCTCATCTGCCTAATATCTTGTGTTCACAGCTAAGTCTATTCTCTTGCTATCCTCATGCTGAAAACCAGGCCCAACTACAGTCTCAAATATATCATTGGTGGTTGCTCTACCATCAAGCAAACCACTTCTCAGCATTATTCGTCATGACAGATCAGTAAACTGCTGACTTCAAGGTTGCAAGACTGAAACATTATTACTTCAGAGAATATTCTAAAGAGTATAATTTCATCATATTAATTATAGTATCTGTTGGTGTAATGGTTAAAATGCCTTAGTCAGTGATAATCCTGCTATGCACATGGGTTCAATCCCTACAAGATGACTGGCGATGTTTTAATCACATAATGCCCCCAGTGGGAGTAGGCTGGTCATCTACCTCCACATGTATAGTTGGCCACGTTCCAACTTTAACACTCAGCACTGCCAACACTGCCCTTGTGTGAGGTCTGAACTCCTGGAGTTTTGAAGTATGGATTGTTGAACCACTTACAACTGAGAGGAGTGGGATGAAGGGATTTGAGCGGTGTTGTGGCATAAGAGTTGAGAAAGGTTTGGGTATAGAAGTAAAAATGTGGTAGAGGGCAAAGGCATTACTTTTACTGATATATAATGTTTGATGAAAGATCATACATTATGTAAATTATTTGAACTATATTCTTGGATGCTTGGGAATCACTGCAAGCTTTGATATATGTGCAAGCCATTCTGATGTTTTTCTTTCTTTACAAAATGAATTACAAAGAAACTTTGCTATAATAATCACACTACAACCCCTCCCCCCCCTCACCCACCCACTGTATTTATATAAATGCTCTCAGTTTTATCCACCATGCTATTTCAACTTAATTTCTTTTCTACTAAGCTATTTTATTTATTGTTTAGGTAACACCTGTGTTTTTAGGGGACTGTCCTGACACATTTAAATGCAGTGTCCTTTATGGTCAGGTGGCCATGATGTGCGAATGTGTTTTATCACAACTCTTGTATGGGAATGAAACCTGGGCAGTGAGAGGCAGAAACTTTTACATCACAGGATAATGAGATGACCGTATTCAAAACCGCTTCTGGTATGACCAAGATAAATGGTATAAAAGAATGGATATCTGCTGTGGAATGAAAATGTAAAATAAGAAAAACGTGGAATTTTTGAACGGTTAATCAAGAATGCACTGAGATGGTGTGAACAAGCATACTATGGCAAAGATTGGTAGACCTGATTGTTATTTATGAATTTAGGAAACATCTTTCTCAGTCATACAAGCCAAGTGAGACGCGTGGTATCATCTTTGCAGGTTTGATTAAACCCCGTCTTCCTGCCCCATACAAAGAGTATGAGTGAATTACCAAGAGGGAAATGCCAAGAATAGGAAGAATACAGAAGAAATTACTGAATGACTGAGTGTGAATGAAGGACAGGTTTTACAGTAAGTGGGTATCTGAGGGTGACTGAGGAACAGCAAATGGAATAAGTTCAAGACAGAGTTAGTGATTGGGTGAGTATGAGAATGTTAACTTGTTAACATGGTGTGGGTGAGTACCTGTGTTATTAGGTGAGCAAAATAAAAGTTAAGAGAGAGTGAAAAGGAGAAAGTGCATCAGTGGGCATGGTAGACACTGTGACAGTGAGTGTGTCAGTCAGGAGTATGGGTGAGAAAAAAAAAAAAAAGTGTAAGCATGAAGTACATGAATCTGTGTAAGAATGAATGAATCTGACAGTGAGAATAAATGAAAATGGGTATCAGTGACACAGTGAAAGTAAGTGAAAACGTCAGGAGTGAGTGAGAGTGAACTGGAATGAGGGGAAGTGATATTGGATGAGTGAACATGAATGAATACAGATGAGTATAAATGAAAGTATGTATGAGCAATGCCGAGTATGAAAGTGAGTTTGAGAAGAAAAGCAGTGTGTGAGACTGAATTTGAATCACAATGAGAGAGAGAGAGAGAGAGAGAGGGAATATGTAGGAGTCAAGGTGAATGATTTATGATGAGTGTATGAAAGTGAGTGAATCTGAGTGAGTAAGAGTGCGACTAAGAAGTAAAATTGAGATTAATCAAGTACAGTATTTGATTAAGCAACAATGAGTGCAACTGAAACTAACTGCAAGGGTGAATGAGAACATTGAGTGAATAGAGTGAGTAAAAATGAAAACAAAAGTCAAAGTGAAGAAAATGATCAAGAGAAAACGAGAGAAGCATATTATGAGTTAGTTACTGAGAAAGCCTGTGTGTTCTTACCTAATTGTATCTTTACAGGAATGAGTCAAGCTCGTACTGTCCCGTGTCTTAAACCATATTTATCGTACATATCCTTAAATTTGTGAATTGTTTTGGCACACACAATTTCATTCGGTAGTGCATTCCATTGATCAATTGCTCTGTTTGGGAAACTGAATTTCCTTACATCTTTATCACCTCTCTTCTTATGCAGATTTTTGCAGTGTCCTCTTGCTGATGCGTCTCCATACGTTAAGTAATCATTTATGTCTATTTTCTCCTTCCCTGATATGCACTTATATAGCATTATCATGTCACCTCTTTTCCTTCTCTCCTGTAGTGTTGGTAGATTCAGTTTATTTAGTCTTTCTTCGTAGCTTAGGTCCCTTAAGCTTGGTATCCATCTTGTAGCGGCCCTTTGAACTTTTTCAATCTTGTCTATATGCTTTTTGAGATAAGGACTCCAGACTACTGATGCATATTCCAGGGTTGGTCTAATGAATGATGTTATTATCCTTCTTAGCATGTCTTCATTTATGTATGTCAATGCTATTCTCATATTTGAAAGCAGTGTATACATGTTCCGTACCTTCTCGCTGATGTGGTCAGCCGGAGATAGTCTGTTATTGATAATCACACCTAGGTCTTTCTCTCTTTCTGATGTGTATAGGGTTTTATTTCCTAACTTATAATCCCAATCAAGTCTTTTTCCACTTTTACCAAACTTGATTACATGACACTTGTCCACATTGAATTCCATTTGCCATGTACTACTCCATTCATGAAGTTTATTTAATTCTTCTTGTAGCTCCCTACAAGAGTCTGTGCTAGTAATTCTCCTTTGTATTTTTGCATCATCTGCAAACATATTCAGATAGCTCTCATTTCCAGTGTTATTGTTTATATCATTTATATACACTAAAAACATGATTGGTGCCAGCACCGAACCCTGTGGTACTCCACTAGTCACTTCTTTCCATGATGAGTAGTTTCCTCTTAGTATTGTCCTCATTTCTCTTTTTATGAGAAAGTCTTGCATCCAACAAAACAGTTTGCCTCGAATTCCTCCTTGATGGTACAGTTTCCATAAAAGTCTTTGGTGTGGTACTGTGTCAAAAGCTTTCTCATGCACCACCTCTTCGTCTAAGTCGTTCCAATTATCTATGTATTTACCTAATAAACCTAATTGTGATACACACGAAATGTGCTATGCTCATGGGTTTCCGTCGCTGTTTCTCAGTAAGTCGAATTTAGCTTTAAACTCGTTTAAGTTTTTAGACTGGACGATCTCTTTGTCCAGGCTATTCCATAAGTCTATACTTCTATAAGAAAAGCTATATTTCTTGATATCCTTCAAGCAACTTGACTTCTTCAATTTCATTCCGTGTCCTCTTGTTGCTTTCTTATCCCATACAAACAGATCATCTCTGCCAATTTTATCTACTCCTATCATGGTCCTGGACGCTGCAATCATGTCTCCCCTCTTTCTCCTTTCCTCTAAGGAAGGCAAATCCAGTTTTTCCAGCCTCTGTCTGTATGACAGATCTGCCAGACTGGGACCATTTTTGTTGCTGTTCTTTGTATTCTCTCAATCTTGTTAATACCTGTATCTTTCTTTTTGTGTGGGGACCACACTATTGCTGCATATTCTAACCTGGGGAAGATTATGGACACTATCAATTTTTTCATCATCTCCTCATCCATATAATGAAATGATACTATTATATTAGTCAAGAGTTTATATGTCTCTCTAACTATCTTGTTAATGTGTTTTTCAGGTGACAAACTATCTTGGACCAGCACTCGCAAGTCTTTCTCTTCTCTCATTTTTGTGATTAATTCATTACTCAACAAATAATTCAGTGATGGCCTCCTGGTACTTTTACCCATTTCCAATATTTTACATTTCTTTACATTAAATTTCATTTCCCACATCCGGCTCCAATCATATATCCTATCCAGATCCTCCTGCAGCATTTGACAATCCTCCTCAACCTCTACCTTCCTCAAGATCTTTACATCAACAGCAAACAGACTTGCATAACTATTCACTCCGTCTGCCATATCATTTACGTAAATCAGGAACATTACTGGCACCAACACCGAGCTTTGAGGGACTCCACTTGTTACCTTCCTGCATCCAGACATCCTGTCCTTTATTACTGTCCTCATTTGTCTGTCTCTCAAAAAGTCTCTCATCCATTCCAGAAGTTTCCCCTTCAGTCCTCCTATATACTCTAGTTTCCACATTAGTCTCTTATGAGGTACCTTGTCAAAGGCCTTCTCTAAGTACACACAATCCACCCAACCATCTCTTTCCTGTACCACGTCAATCGCTCTTGAGTAAAAGCTCAACAAGTTGGAAACACATGACCTTCCACTTCTAAATCCAAACTGATATTCAGCCAAAATATTCATCTCTTCCAGATATTTTATCCATCTGTCTTTCAGGATTCTCTCACACAATTTTGCAACCATGCTGGTTGGAGACACTGGTCTATAATTCAGGGGTTCTTCCCTGTTTCCTCCCTTATAAATTGGTACCACATTTGCCCTCTTCCATTCTTGTGGCACTTTCCCCTCTTCCAGACAGCACACGATTAGACTGTGAATTTTATCCGCCAGTTGGTCTCTGCATTCCTTCAGTACTCAATTAGAAATTCCATCAGGTCCTGGGGCTTTCCTTATGTCTTGATTTCCAGTAATTTATACACTTCCTGTACCTCCAAGTTTATATCTTCTATCACTGGTACTTATTACACTTTCTGATGTAAACTTGACTCTCATTGGTCTTGTTTCCCCTTTCTTATAAGGCCCTATCCTCCTTACTTCCTCAATTTCTTTTACCCACTTGTCTCCTTCGGGGTCAATCTTGCCTAATATTCCTCTCACCAGGTTCGTGTCTTTCTCGAGTCTTATGAACCTAACCTTTTCTTCCTCTTCCCTGTTTCCGAATACTACCACACATCTGTTCCTTTCTACAGTTTCTCTCACTATTTTCTTTTTTTTTTTAGTATTTTCACTACATTTTCTTCCATTTTTTTCTTGTTCATTTCCCTTTCTTCCTGAATGATCTCTCTTAAGCTGACCACTTCTTTCTGTTCTTCTTCTACGTGTGCCCAATTTGCCTTATGCTCTTCTAATACACTACTCACCTTCTCCGTTTTATTAGTACTCTCTTCTAGTTTCCTCCTCAATTCAACATTTTCACGCTTCAAATTTCTAATCTCTTCATTCGCTGTTTCATTGGATTGGATCAGACTCTGTATGGTTGAATCCGTATTTTCAGACACATCCTTTATCACTAGATTCTCTACTTTCTTTTCAAGTTCACTAATCCTCATAATTAATGTTTTAACCAGGTCCATGACATTGGTATTTGTATCAAATCCTTGAAATTCGAGTCCCTCATTGTTTACGTTTTTGGCCATGCTTGATGTTGGTAAGTACCAAAACAGCTAATACCGAAAAAAACTACAAACATTCATGTACACTCTAGCCAATAAATCTTTACATTTTTGGTAGTCTATTAACTTTCATTATTTTAAATTAAAAACAAGACCTTAGGAGACAGGACAGACAAAATTCCTGAAACTACTTAAGGTTAGCAGCGATGGCTGGGACGTCTGCTCTCTCCGGCTGTTTCTGTGTGTGTGTGTGTGTGTGTGTGTGTGCGTGTGTGTGTGTGTGTGTGTGTGTGTGTGTGTGTGTGTGTGTGTGTGTGTGTGTGTGTGTGTGTGTGTGTGTGTGTGTGTGTGTGTGTGTGTGCAGGGGGTGGGGGGGAGGGGGTGTTCACTGTGTATAAACATAAAGGTGGGAGTTGCCCAACTGTTTATAGCATTTTCACAGATTTATATTACGTTGCTTCAGTAACCATAACCAAACACTTCCATAGCTCATAACTATGTCATCCACACCATTATAAAGGAAACAAAATTTAAAGGGGTCAGGGCATTCCTGTAAAAACACACCTGTTACCTGAATGATGAAAATAAAAATATTTAGCGGAAACGAATGTGGGAAAAAACAGCAGGGTGGATGAAGATGAGTGTGTTTACATTAATGGCATGAGTGGCTGCTTGGGTGGGTGAGGGAGGATGGGACTACAGCATGAGTGTTGTCATGATATTTCTCCCACATTCATTACCGTATATAAATATGGAATTGCTCACACACGTATTAGATGCTAGCAGTGATCCTTAGTGTCCATGAACATAGTCCAACTAACTTACACTATACTGTTCCATCATACATTGTATATCACTATAGTCGCGGCGCGCGACCCTGAAGTTGTTGTTATCGTGCCCTGGCAACCTACTATTCAAAAGTGCATCTGATATCGTGTATGAGAAGCATGTGATTAGTGTATAATATGTTCGTGTATAACAATATGCATGTATAATACATCTGTGCATAATAATATGATTCATGTATAATATGATATGAAATCGAATGCACTTCTGAATGGCAGATTGCCAGGATACGATAATAACAACCTCAGAGTTGTGCGCCGTGACTATAACTGTAATTCCTTTGCTCTCTTGTGCATTGTTCCTTCCATGAGCAAACCTTTCTTAACTCTTATAATACACCACTCATCAACTCTGCTCATATCCCTGCACTCCATTACTCTCTGTTAAGAATGATTTGATGATCCATGCTTTGGAACTCTGGGAGGATGGACCTCGCACAAAGAGGGGAATGGTAATGCTAAGTGTTAAAGCTGGAAACTTGGCCAACTGTACATAACTAGGGTAGTTTAACCCCAGGCTCCTACAACTCAATGGCGGTAATACCAGATTAGCTTGGGTCTCCGTATAAATCACCAGCGTTAATGTGCTAGAGGAAACATTTTTGTTTTTTCTCTTTTCATAACTTTGAAAGCCTTGTTTTGTACATTCTTCTTTGAGTTTCTTTTCTCATGTTAATTAGAGGTGAAGCTACTATAAATACACACAGGTACTGTACTAATAAACACTGAGATGCAGTTATTACCTCACAAAATTTGTTAGATAAGAAGACTATTATTAACTACAGATACACACCAGCATTCTAAAGAAGAAGTATTATTGCTTCACTCAAGAGACAAATCACACAGAAATAATATAACTGCCAATAACAGTAAACTCAGTATACAAATCAACTTCAGCAAAATATCTGAAAAAAAATCTTTGAATGTTTAATGTCATCAATGATGGTATTTTCCTAATGGGTAACTAAATGTATTCTCTTATTATTGGCAGAATCAGAATTATGAAAACACTAAATTCAGTGACTTAGCAATCTATACTGGAGATCAGCACCTTCCCAAACTTGACCTGAGAAATAATAAAGGATATTTTAATAGTACTTCAGTACATATTTTTTTTAACTATACACTATTATTAACTACATAACTCAATAATGATATAAAACTGAAAGTCAGCAATGTAAACAAATATTATATGTCCAGTATCATTACATAAAATAAAGTTCAAGGTTCTGCAAACTTAATACTTCTTAGCTCACAACAGATTCAGGACTGCTTTGATATATGAAAAACTATGATTCCCATCAACAATCTGCTTCAAAAATAATGTCTTGCCATACAGACAAAACTGAACATAACAGCTGCCTCTACTAACTTAAGCAATAATAATGTTTGGTATTGATTTATGACAACTGGGAGATGGAGACAAAGGAGATTCAAATGGGTATGTAGATGTGAGGGACAACAAACCAATTTTCGACCTATGAAACAAACTATATGCTATAAAACATAGAAATAAACTGCATTAACCCTTAACTGGTCGCAGCAGTTGCTGAGAAGCACCTAATAAAAAAATCATCTTTATATAGATGCCCCCGACCACAGGACTGAAAAATAAATATAGTTAAACTGCATTATGTATGGTTTTAACATAATCTATATACAGTAATACCTCGATATACGATACCCCTAGATGCAATACCCCAGCTTAACGATGGGGGTAGAAGTAGAAATACTGTACCACCAAACCCCACCTAACGATGGCCAAACCCCGGTTTAACAATGTTTTTTTTTTTTTTTTACCAATTTTTATGATATTTTAGACTAAAATTGTGTGTTTCAGTTGATTATGAACTGTTTTTAGACTTAGATTAATGTGCTTCAGCCACAGGTGAGGTGAACATTGTCATTTTGGGGTACTAAGTTTAATTTTTTCCAGACTTATATTTGATGATTTTCAGATTTTATTTGTTGATTTTAGTGAGTTATTCACAGGTGTTAGGCTTAGGTTAGCTTCTTTTACAGCTGTCAGGCCATTTAGGTTGGCTTTAAACTTGCTTTTGGGATCATTTGGGTGGGATTTTGGACTTGGTTTGGGAGGAAACCCAAGGCTGGTAAACCCTTCCCATCACTTTACGTTAAAAGAACCACGACATACAATACCCCGTCTAACAATGGGGTTTTAACTAATCAACTGCACTGTTAAACCAGGGTATGCCTGTACAGACTCTACCGCATGTACGGTTGTAACATTATCTATGTATAGACTCTACCTCAATGTGGAACAGTTGCTATGTTTCATTAACACAGCAAAATGGGTGTTGCAAGCATCTGGTTGGTGGAGTGGTATGAGCAGACTGAAAGCTTCTTTACTATGCCTTGTAAAATGACCAAACCTTAAAAGGTATACCTGTACATCTCTCCAACAATAGTTTCCTTCCACATCAGATTTCTACTCTTTCCATCATTTTCTCCTTCCTTCTCTTTTCTTCACAGACCTGACAGCATATTTGTTTGTTTCTCTCACTATATGTTCAATTATATTCCTGTCTACAAAAGACATAAAAATCTCCAGTGGGTCCTGTTGCAAAACTACACTGACTCGTGTCTCCGGTAACTGGAGAATGACTCAACCACCCAACTCGAGCAATGTCATGATTGCCATCAACTTCTGCATTTGACAGATTATTATATGGCTCCTCTGCAATCTCAAATTGTTATCACCATTATCAGTATCATCACCATCACTACCTGATGCAGAATCGCTACTAATATCATCAACGAAACCAAATCCTGATCTAGAATAAGTTGTATCTCATCATCACTAATGTTCCTCCTTGTGTGGGACATGATTATGTCTACAGTACATTACCCAGATTTCAAAAGAAAATTAGAAATTGAGGTCTACAGGAGAAACAATGCAGTGCTGTGTCCCCTCTAGGAGCCAGGAATAGACTGATTGAGTCACTGAGTGAGCAACCCTACATAAGCCACGCACTACCCACATGTTGCCAGTTATGGATATTTGAGGCTTTAGGGCACTTATACATTGCTAACTATACATAGTCTCTGCTAGGATTTACAAGGGACAATTTTGGGGGATGTGTTTATTTACAGGCATAATCTCCCTGCAATTTTGAAGCAGATTTTGCACAGTGTAGATACAGTTCAGCTGCAGGCCAAGGGTTAAAGATGACCACTGAAAAAGGCTGAAAGGAAGTAAAAGACTGTTTGATTTCCATTTTTTTTTTTTTTAAGTGCTCAACTCTGGACATAGGCTTCACAGCCTGCTCCCACGACCCAGTAGTCCTCCTACATATCATACACTTATACATGTCATGACTTTGGCGCTACCACCCACCATCCCTATTGAATACTTGCCAGGGCTGTCTCATACTGTACAGGACTGGTGTATTGGTATTAGCAGGGTTATTTTTGCGACATGTCGGCGGATCTTCTGGTAGATCGGTAAAGTCTGCTTTACTGTTCCCTGCCCCAGCGGGGATTTGAACCTGGCTCCGGTAGGACTGTAGGCGACCTCTCTACCGATAGAGCCACCGCATTTGGGCAGGTATAAAAGCTTATCAGGTGGTAGGTGGGGGCACTCACCATCCACTCACTTGATGTAGGGCAGTTCTCAAGCGACTGTCCATTCCTCTCTTCCTTCCTTCTTCTTCTGTCTTTCTTTCCTTCATTCTTTCCTCTTCATTCTGTCTATGGGTGACTCTACAGTACACTGAGTGACAAGTCAAATGATGTCCTGTACACCAGGAAACCATTTACTATGCTGGGTGGTAACCCTATAGCCAAATTATGATGCCTGGTGGTTTTGTGAGTAATTATGACATTCCAATTGGATTGAGCCTAGGCAGGTTCATATGCAAGGGGTGGCTGGGGTTTATTACTCACATAATGCCACTCAGGGATAAGTGAGGCTGGTCACGCTCAGCTTCAGGACCAGCTTGCCTCGCCCCGGGCTCCTACGTTCCTCATAAGGCAACACAGAATTACATGATCAACGAATGAATAAAAGCTTATTGTGGCCTTGCAGTCACAATGTTTTATCAATGTTGAAAAAGGTCCATGTACTGCATGGAAGACATCTTTTTGGCATAAAAATCTGACATTCTTCCAACTGTATCCTCAGACTTACCTCCAGTTGTGTGCCAGAATCCTTGGCACGGGAGCTCTCAAGCATGGCAGTGAACCTCTTGCTGGCCTCCATTATGGCTGTCTCCATATTTGCCATCTCACGCTGCAACACAGCAGCCACATCCTCCTCTCCTGGGCTCCGGTCCTCACACTGACTTACCAAAGAGCAACACCTGAAAATATGTTAATACTGGTTGATAAAAACCCGATATCGTGCTTTCACACAATAGGTATATTATTTAGTTTTTTTGAACAGTAGATTATCACACTGATTATTCTGGAAATTTTACTCATTTCCAAACCAAGGTCTGACCGTGAATGGGGTCTTTGCATCCTGGTTCAAAGCTAGCCAAGACATCTGAGAGCAGAATCTTTTAACAGGTATTGCACTGGGAGCTAATTTACAACTCAGTGGCTTTCTGGCATGCTCCTAGTACTAGTTATGCACAAAGGTATAAATCTAAGCACAAGTTAACAACCATATATATATACCAGTAAATAAATATATATATATATATACACAGGCTGTGCCCAACTTACGAAAATAATTGGTTTGTAAAGGCCTTTCGTAAGTCTTTTTTCTTAAGTCTCTCTCTCTCTCTCTCTCTCCTCTTCAACCCAACCCTTATCCCATAATTATTAAGGACAGAAAGTTCTTTCCCTCTACCCCATATCCTTTATACTCCATACCTACTTCTGTGCGCTCTCTCTCTCTCTCTCTCTCTTCTCCAATCCAACCCTAATCCCATCATTACTGATGACACTAAGTTCTTTTCCTGTACCCCATCACATTTCTACTCCATACCTACTTCTGTGCTATCCTCTCTCTCTCTCTCTCTCTCCTCTCCAACCCAACCCTAATCCCATAATGACTAAGGTCACAAAGTTCTTTCCCTCTACCCCATTGCCTTTCCACTTCATACCTACTTCTGTGCGATCCTCTCTCTCTCTCTCTCTCTCTCTCTCTCACCCAGATTAAAGCTCATTATTGTCTCAACTCCTCCACTTATCCCCTACCATTCCCTGAACTGCAATTATCATCTCACCTCCTTGTCAGTGTCTTCCTTCCTTGCTATGACTGACCCCCCGCCCCCACACACACACTTTTTCATATCTGCAGATTTTTCATAAGTCAATCCTTCATAAGCAGGGGTCTGACTGTAAATATCGGTACGTAAACACAATACTTTTCATATATAGTACTATATTAATATTAAAACAACATTACTTACCTTTCAAACTGCTCTATAAGTGGCGTAATATTAAAGGTTTCTTTCTTGCATATTCTTCTGAAGACATCTGAACATCCCCTGGCAAACTCTTCAAGTCCTGACACAAGATCTGTCAAATATCATATTGGGCCAAACAGTAAAAATTAGTGCACAAAAAAATAAAACCATCACTAGCTTTGTTACTACAGTAACTCTGTTCTTATACACAACAACACACTGGCATAAGGCTACATAAGCCAACTGTGCAGTGAAGTGTGTGATAATTTTGCCATGTGGAGAGATGAGAGGGTGAGAGACTGATTAGGAAAGTGTCCAGTACACAAGAGATGGAAAGGATATGTACATGAATGAGGGTGGTGTGAGATAGAGAAAGGACTGCCTGATGTTGGAGGTCAAGGGAACATGGCAACCATCTCTTTGTGGTCACTCCCTCCACAATTAAGGGATTTGGCTACATATAGCCAGACAGATGGACAGACCCTGGCTGCCAACATGTTTAACCCTACTTTATAAGATCATCATCATCAACATTCTATACAAATATCCAGTTTCTTTAGGTACTGAAAGTATACTGTCCATGGTCTAACATCAAAAATATCAAATCCAACCTCGTATACACCACCACAAAAATAACGGGAAATTGTACTTTAATCCCTACAATCCAGTACAATTGTCCATACATACAGTATATAAACACACATGCACACACACACACACACACACACACATATATCAGGTATAATTGTTCCTTTATATAAAGGAAAAGGGGAGAGAGAAGTATGTGGTAACCATAGGGGTATTTGCCTTCTTAGTGTGACTGGTAAAATATATGGTAGAATACTCATTAACAGGGTTAGGCATATGACAGAGGAGCTAGTTGGAGAAGAACAAGGGGGATTTAGGAAGCGAAAAGGGTGTGTAGATCAGATATTTGTTCTAAGATGTTTAGTGGAGAAGTATCTAGAGAAGGGAAGGAAAGTGTATGCTGCCTTCATGGACTTGGAGAAAGCTTATGACAGAATAGATAGGCAAGGTATGTGGAAGATATTAAGAATATATGGAGTGGAGGGGAAATTGTTGAGTGCTGCGAAGAGTACCAGTATGTACGAGGGAGCTAGGGCTACGGTGCTAGTGGATGGTGAGCTGAGTGAGTTCTTTGATCTCAATGTGGGACTGAAACAGGGTTGTGTGATGTCTCCATGGCTGTTTAATATATACATGGATGGGGTTGTAAAGGAGGTGCATTTAGGGCAGTGGATGTGGGGCTGGCCCTAATGAATGAGGGTGAGATTTGGAAGCTTCCGGTGTTGCTGTTTGCTGATGATACAGTATTGTTGAGTGAAGATGAATGAGAGTTGCAAGGTTTGGTGAATGAATTTGGGACAGTGTGTAGGAGGAGGAAGCTGAAAGTTAATGTAAACAAAAGTAAAGTTATGGTGTTTGAGAGGAATGAAGTCACAGAGTGTGCAGTGAGGTTGGATGGTGAGGATATGGAGAATGTGAGTGCATTCAAGTACAGTAGAAGTCCGAATTTTCGGCATCTATGGGACCAGGCAAGTGCCGAAATATCAAAATTGCCGAATTATCGAAAACCCTACCCACTCAGTACCTTATATGTTTTGGTGAACACTATCATCATTACTCACATCATTACAAATGTGTTTGGAGAGAGTACTGTATACTGTTTGATACTGTACAATACTGTAATGAATACAGTACTATACATGAATATGAAAAATAAAGAAATTAGTGAACATACTGTATATAAATGTAATGGTACAGTAGGCCTACAAGTTCACATGCACTTACCTAAACTTATAGTAGGTTCCTTATTTACATATGTACAATAGAAGGGGTTGATTGGAGTCTGCTACTGCTGGAAGAAGTCCCCAGCAGTAGAGGGTCCTGCAACAGGCTCTAAGGACTCTTCTCCCTGTTGCTGCGGCAGTAGAGCTTGAGGTTCAGAGACTGCTGTTGGTGATGGAGAGGAGGGAGCAGAGGAGCTTACGTTAAACTCATCCATAATCTGTTTCCTGCTCATGCCAGCCTAATTTTTTCAACAGCTCAATTTTCCGAGCAATAGTCAACATCTTATGTGTACACTTCTTGCTAACACCAGTTAACTTTCCACATGTGGAGGCCATTTTCAAAGCACGCAGAAGATGTTTATACTGTTCACAACACACGGCTGGTCCACTCAGGTGTTACAAAGCTCCTGTCTGATGTTACGGTGCTTACAGCACACTCGAATAGTAATTTCAGAGGTATTTCGGTACAAAGTTCACAAAGCACACAGAAGAATCAAGAGAAGTCGGCAGCAGCACGGCAACAACTCGGAAGAATGGCGGAAGAATGGCGAAACAGATTCTCTTTCCCATGCTAGACTCACTACATGTTTGTCCTCTCTTTATGCTATAGGAGAAAGAGCTAGCCTCTGAGCTTCATGGCAGTGGTAGACTCATTCCATCACTTTTACTATCTCACTCACTAAGGCGGGTAAAGGCGGGTAGCTAGCTGGCGAGCCTCATGGAGAATTTCAAGACTGACGAAAAAAATCGGAGAATCTGCCAAACGATCGGAGATTTTCGTAAATGGGACTATTTCTCAAAACTGCCGAAATGTCAGATTTGCCGGGGATTTGGATGACGAAATATTGGACTTTTACTGTACTTGGGTAGTGTGATGAGTAAGGATGGGACTTTGGGGGATGAAGTGCGTGAAAGGGTACAGCAGGGAAGGAAGGTTTTGGTACACTGAAAGCAGTGATGAGAAATAGGGAGGTGAGTATGGAAGTTAAGAAGTCACTGCATGATAGTATTGTGATCCCTACCCTGACGTATGGAAGCGAGGTGTGGACCTTGCAAGAGGGGAACAAGTCAAGAATGAGAACAGTGGAAATGAGTTACTTGAAAGGAGCATGTGGAGTGACGTGGAGGGACAGGTTAACGAATGAAGAAGTGAAGGAACGTTGTGAGGTAGATGAGGATGTGGTTAAGAAGATTAGGAGAAATACACTGAGGTGGTTTGGACATGTGGAGAGAATGGAGAATGAAAGACTGACTAAGAGGGTGTATGTAGGCGAGGTGGAGGGAGGGAGAGGGAGGGGTAGACCGAGGATGAGGTGGAGGGATGGAGTTGAGAGGTATATGAGGGAGGGGGGGGTGAGTTGGGGGGAGGGTAGTCATATGGTGGGTGACAGAGTGACTTGGAGGAGTTTTGTCTGCGGCCACCCTTTGCAGGAAAAGGGCGTAGGGCTATAGATAGATAGATAGATAGATAGATATAATATAAGTAATCCCTTCAAGATTCGACGTAATTGAGCCAAACGCATGTCCAGGACTTGGGTTTGTCCGGGACTTGGGACAAATGCCCATGGCCAGGTACTTATAGACCTCAACAAACCTAACTTTGAAAGCTAAATAAATAACTCCCTACCGGACATGCACAGCACCTATTTAAGACCCTATTCACACAAATAAGGGACAGAAACCATAAAATAAATGAAAAGGAACCAGAAAATGAGAAATTAGAAGTGAGTATGGAAAATATTTAGCAGTGTACCAGGTGCTTACAACGTGTCCGTGACCACTGCGAAGATTAACCTGCCTCTTCCAAGGCTCTGACAGTGGTGAAGGTGCATCTGAAGCACGTACAGTAATCCAGTGTTGCGCTTCACTTAATCCTTTCCACTGTGAATTATAATTATTTAACATTGCACATTCTGTTCTTCCCTGCGCCATGCCAGTTGCAATATGCCAGTGTTGCATTCTGCACTTAATCCTTTGCACTGTGAATTCTTATTTCTTAACACTGCAGAACACTGTAAATTCTCATGTGGTCTAGTGGCATGGCACTGCAGTTTATTCACTGTCCACCACAAAAGCGAGCGCGTGAGCAGCCATGGCGACAAGCGTGCAGTCACGATGGTAGGTAAGTAGGTGGGAACTCGGGGGGATGTACAGGTGCTCTAGTGGACATTGCCGGAACTACACACCAAAACACAGCTGTCCGTCACCGTGCAACAAATTTAGAGTAGCGATGAACACATATCGGCTTTTTTTTTTTTTTTTTTTTTTTTTCTTTTTTGACCCAAGCCCAATATGTCCAGGACTTGGGTGTCTGGGTCTTAAAGGGATTATTGTGTGTGTGTGTGTGTGTGTGTATAGATAGATAGATAGACAGATAGATAGATAGATAAACACAGTATATACAGATCCTCCCCCACTTACAGTCAGCTTAAAAATTTTTGCACTTACAAATTTGTACTTTTACAAAAATATTCAATAAATTACATGGAATTAAGTGATATAATCAACACTTTATTATAAAATAGGTTTTCTGTTAATGATTTTGCCCAAATGTAGGCTAATGTAAGTGTTCAATACTTGGCTAGGCTATGATGCTTGACTGGTTAGGTGTATTAAATGCATTTTTGACTTACAAAAAAAATTACTTAAAAGCAGTTTCTCGGAATGTACCCCATTCGTAACAGGGGGAAGATCTGGATGTGCATATATATATATAGTATATATATATATATATATATATATATATATATATATATATATATATATATATATATATATATATATATATATATATATATATATATATATATATATATACATATATATATATATATATATATATATATATATATATATATATATATATATATATATTTCTCTGTGGTACAGTGGCAGAGAGTGCGTTTCGCACGCTGGTGAGTGCGGGTTCGCCTCCCACCAGAGTTGTAAAAACTTTGGGAAGTGTTCACCACAACACTTGCTACTTTGGCAGACACAAAGGGTGCTGTGGTTGAACCAGTGTCACATACTAGTATGCTTGCACCCAACTGGCTTAAGGCGGGGCGATTACACTTGGTTCACAGACTACACACACATCCAAAGCCACTACAACACTACAATCACACTCACAAGCACTTCTCACCTTACATACAGTCTCTACCAGACAGCCTAAGCCACTGGGTAGAGATACATTGGCTGTATTGTCCCTCCTTCGGTAGGGATAGGCCGGTCCTGCAGTGGACCTCAATGGCTGATGATGATGATGATATATATATATATATATATATATATATATATATATATATATATAAATGAGGGGGAAGTTCGAGATCAGCCCATGGTGACAACAGCATCCTTTCCTGGCACAGTAAGCATACTGTAATAGTACTACTGTCATGCATCAAATTCGCGACATTTTCCTTTCGTGAGAAACCACGAACTATTAGTGGAAAATTCACTGTGTATCATTCAGTTAACCGTTTCTCTCTCCATTTCGGTGGTATACTTTTCAAAACATTCGTCACTGTTTCAAAAGTGACCAATCTAATGCACGTCATTAAGTGCTCTACTGAGCGATATTATTGTTTCTTTATTGTTCGCCCCTGCTTGCCTCAACCATTGGCCATGCCTTCTCTCGGCTGGCCTGTATTTGAATTCAGTCTTTTGTCTGTCGCGACGGAGTGAGGTTCTGTGCTCCAGAAGTGAGAGTGAGAGAGGTCAGCTAGCACCCAGACTCCACTAGACTACAGTTCTCCAGGCTCCCACCTTCTTTGGTGATCCGCTACATACATTAACCAGTATTTTCTTTTCGTTTTCCTAGACTTAAGAGTTTAGTTAAGGTGCTTTTCCTAGGTTTAAGAATTTAGCTTTTGAGTGCGATCTCTTTATTTTGAATTCATTTGAAATGTAACGTTAAATTTATTTCTTTGTAATCAAAAAATTTAACAGTTCTTTTTCTTGAGCTTAATGTAATGTAAACTCGTGTTTCATTTCTCCACAATTAAGCTTATTTCCCTTATAGCTCCTAGCTTGCATAAACGTTTTGCCATTCATAACTGGTACTTAGGCCAGTCTTGTTGTATTAACCTTAAAATCCGTTGTGCCTTCTAGGAGTTACGCATCAGCAAGAACCTGATATTATTAATAGTATTAGTTATTTATTATCAAGGGTGAAGTCACTTTCTCCAGAGGCTAACAGTACTAATAAACAGCGATTGTCAGTAATTAGTCTCTGCTGTGTACTGTTGAGAAAGTTTATAAATTCTCGTTCTGAGAGAGTCGGCGAAGCGGGCCGGTATAAAGTAATCATTGCTTGATTTAGCAAGACAATTCATTGTCCCTACTCTTCAGTATCATTGAGAATTATCATTTAATTTTGCATTTATTTTAAAAACCCCGTGACAACTACATTACACTATACTCTTATTATCAGTATTGTATTTATATTTACAACTTCATGCAGTATTGTATTTACATGTACAACTTCATAAACCATTGAATTCTCCATGTAAAACTTCACAGAGTTAGTTTAGGTTATGTTTGAGCACATAGGACCAAACGACTCCCCTTATATAGCGAACTGAGTTCAGTAATCCTTCAGAAATACCGACTCCTCATATACAGCAAACTTTTGCATATAGCAACCCACCCCTACCCCCAATTAGTTTGTTTTATTGAGGGTTTACTGTATTTATCATCATCATCATCTACTCCTGTGTTCCCCCATGAGGAGTGAAGAAGCCAAGGGTTAAGCTAGTTGGTCCTGACATTTAAGATGAGGGTGACCAGCCTCACTCATCCCTGAGTGGCATTGCATGAGCAACAAACCCCAACCACCCCTTAGATATAAACCAGCACCAGCTCAATCAAACTGGAGCGCCTAAATTACCCACTAAACCACCAGGTGCCACAATTTGGTTATATGGTTACCACCAAGCATAGCAAATGGTTTCCTGGTGTACAGGAAACCATTTGGCCTGTTACTCAGAGTAGAGTCATCCAATGGCAGAAGGAAGAGGAAAGAATGATGGAAAAAAAATACAGAAGAGGGAGTGTAGAATACCATACCATGTATGTGTGTGTGTATATATATATATATATATATATATATATATGGTAGGTGGGGGAGCTAACCATCCACTCACTCGATGTGGTGCTGCACTCAGGTGTCTGCCCTTTCCTCTCCATCCATCTTTCCTTCCATTCTCTTCTGTCTTTCTTTCCTTCATTCTTTCCTTGTCATTCTGCCTATGGGTGACTTTACACTCCCTCTTCTGTCTTTCTTTCCTTCATTCTTTCCACTTCCTTCAGCCTGTGGGTGACTCTACACTGAGTGACAAGCCAAATGGTTTCCTGTGCACCAGGAAACCATTTACTACGCTGAGTGGTAACCATATTGCCAAATTTTGGCGCCTGGTGGTTTAGTGGGTAATTATTGCGCTCCAATCGGATTGAGCCAGTGAAAGTTTATATCCAAGGGATGGTTGCGGTTGATTGCTCATGTATAGGTTAGACAGTGGATAATATTATTGGGTTGGGAGGTTAGGGGCCTCTGGGGGGGGGGGGGACTTTTGCATAACCCAGAATTCTGACAGTATACCTCAGGCCTTTGGCTTTATTATGCCAGATAATTGGGAGTTTACTGTGTGTGTGTGTGTGTGTGTGTATATATATATATATATATATATATATATATATATATATATATATCCATCCATCATCCAATCCTATATTGTACCACGAGGAGCATAGGAGCCCGGGGCTAGGCAAGCTGGGCCTGACATTTAGGATGAGAGTGACCAGCCCCACTCATCTCTGAGAGGCATTACGTGAGCAATAAACCCCAACCACCCCTTGGATATAAACCTACACAGGCTCAATCCAACTGGAGTGCCTTAATTACTCACTAAACCATCATGTGCCATAATTTGGTTATATGATTACCACCCAGTGTAGTAAATAGTTTCCTGGTGTACTGGAAACCATTTGGCTTGTCACTCAGTGTAAAGTCGCCCATAGGCAGACGGAAGAGGAAAGAATGAAGGAAGGAAAGAAAGAATGAAGGAAAAAGAGGAAAGAAAGAAGGACATACAAGGAAGAGAGAGAGGAAATGGCAAATAAAGGTAAAAAATAAATAAATAAATAAATACATAAATAAATACCCTACCATATATGGAACCACAGCTAGTGCTATGGTGTGACCAAAAACTCTGCAGGCCAATACACCCTTCTCTTCTCCTCCCTGCCTTCCTAATCTTCTAATATAAACTTAACATATCTCAAGAGCTGCATGAGTTTACGCAACACTGATTAAACAGTGTGACCAGAGCTGCAGTAATAAATCATGCAGTGCATTCCAATGCCCCACCATGTCAAGATCATCATCATCATCATCAAGAGCTTCGCATTCATCCTCATCATCATCATCGTCCCAACTTCTTTTTCCCACTCAAGGATGGGGTGAAACAGGGTCTAGAAAGCAAAAAAAACATAATAATGGGAAAACTAATCAAAAGCTTGCCCAGAGAAAGGCCTACATACACAGTCATTCACTCACCACTCAAGCCCCAAAGTTCTGACTCAACCTCACAGACACAACCATCTACACATATCTATCTATCTATCTATACATATATGGTTATGTCTCTGAGGTGGAGTCAGAATTATGAGGGCCTGGAATGATGAGTGAATGTATGGGTAGCCCTTCACCTCCCCATGGACCCTACCTCATTCCATTCTGTAGGGAACGAGGGTTGGGTGATGATTACTCTTTACAGATGTGCTTCACATCACTCATCTGACAGAGTGAATCCACTAACAACTAAGTTAAATGGAGTACCAAACCCTTGCCACATATTCCTTTGTACACAATTCACTCAAAAAACTTAGTCACCTGTTAGTTCCCAGGTCTTATCGATCTCAAAACCTTGCTATTTCACACACTCCTTTACCATATCCATTCACCTTCCTTGTCCACCAAGTCTCTTCCACCCTCAAACTCATTCATATATACCCCCTTTTCACAAACCTGTTTTCATCGATTCTCTCCATATGACTATACCATTCTAAGCACATTAAAGAAATCCAGTCATCTTTCCTCACATTGTATTACTACAATACTTCCCTAGGTGTGGAGACCCAAGACTAGACTACTACTGTAAAAAATATCTGAAAGAACATGAGAGCCTCAAATGTACAGTTAATTTCCCCAAAATAAACAGAAATTACATTTTCAAGAGTTTCAACTTATTTTTGTACTTAATGCTGACAGTAAATGGTCGTATGCAGTAAGAGGTGGACAGAATCAACAAGGATTGTGGCTCTAGGCATCTGTGCAATTACTGTTTCTTGTGGTTCATAAGTCTAATCTGAACTCTATATTTCAAAATTAAAATGTAAAATCATTTTTTAACATACCTCAAACTGATGCAGACACATTTACCTAACATCGTTATATCACATCACAACGCTTATAAAGGCTTCAATATGCTGGCATGCATCGGCCTCAGTCACCCAATGGCATCTCTCCACATTACTTTATCTCTAGCAGCCTCCTTATTCAGTTCCTTATTTCTTGTGGCCATACTCTATGACCTCGTCCCAGGTCTTTTTTGGCCTGATTCTCACAACCCTTCCCCTGACATTCACAATGCTCATCTTCCACACCCAACTGACATCCTCCATCCTCTCAATGTGACCAAATCATTTCAATCTACCCCTCCTCATCACAATCAATACACTCCAGTCCCATCCTTCTTCTCAGCTCTTGAATCATAATCCTAGCCCCCCAAGGCCTCACATTCAAGGATGCACTACACCTCCATCTAATCAATGTGGTTTCTGCACATCTGAGCCTCTGAATATCCTCTTTCTTTTTGGCCCAGGTCTCACTATCATACAGCGCTACTAACACATGCTGCGTACATGGATCCCTTAGAATTTAGAATGGAGGGAGAACCCTCTCAATGTTGGGAGAGACAAAAGCTCCCAAAACTTCTTCCAACCACTCATTACTTTTACTACAGAGCTTGCTCCAGCCCAAGCTCCACCACACAACATAGCCCCCAAATAACAAAACTCCTCTACACACTCAAGACTTACCAGCAAGATCAATTCTTTCACACCTGACACTCTGTACGTGCTCTCCCCGACACACTGCTAACATGAAATTAGCATTATTTTGTAATCTACCTCTTATGCCGCTACATTTCTCAAGTACCCACTCACCACAAACAATGCACAGGATGGAGTTACTTCCCATACCCTTGTGGCAAACCACACATAGCCTCACTCCCTCTGCTCTAACAGTACTGCCACCAGTCCTAGATATCATCACTTCCTTTTATTCACAATTACTGTACTCTCAAACCCTTGTGTTCCATTCTGTCTCTCCATTTCCAAAATCTTTTTTCTGCCTCCTTTTCATTTTCTGCAGTCATATCTCACAAATACGCAGATGTCTGCAGTCATATTATTCTGCTATTTTGGTAACAGATTTCTCTCCTATCAGCCAATCCGACAATATGGCATGTATTTCTACTAAATAGTTTTATATCAGCTAAGGGTTCACTTTGTTTTTGAAGGCTTCAACATGCTTGCATGCATTGGCCTTGGTCACCTAATGGCAGCTCTCCATGCTGCTTGATCTCTGGCGGCATCCCTCTTCATTCCCTTATCCTTGGGGTCACACTCAATGACCTCGTCCCAGGTCTTTTTCGGTCTACCTCTCACTACCCTACCTCTAACATTAACATTTCTCACCTTCTGCACCCAATTATCATGCCCCATCCTCTCCACATCCCCAAACCATCTCAACCTACCTCTTCTCATCACAACACCAATACACTCCAGTCCCATCCTACCCCTCAACTCTTCCATCGTAAACCTAGACCCCCCAAGCCTCACACTCAGGGACACACTACACATCCACCTAATCACTGCCATTTCTGTACGTTTAAACCTGTGAATATCTTCTTCCTTTACTGCCCAAGTCTCACTGCCATACGGCATTACACTCCTAACACATGCTGCATACAAAGATTCCTTAGCAAGAAGGGAGAGCCCTCTCATTGTCAGGAGAGACTACAGCTCCCTGAACTCCTTCCAACCACTCCTCACTCTAGCCACACAGCTAGCTCCAGCCCCACTTCCAGCACATAACATGTCTCTCAAATAACAGAACCCTTCCACACACTCAACAAACTCACCAGCAAGTTCAATCCTTTCACTCCTAACAATCTCCACCTGCTCTCCCCGACACACCGCACACATGAAATAAGCATTAACTCGCAGCATACCTCCAATACCACTACATCTCTTATGCACCTACTTATCACAGATAGTGCACAAGGTGGAATTACTTCTCACGCCCTTGTGGCAAATCTCACATGGCCATTCTCCCTCTTCTTTGACAGTACCGCCACCAGCCCTAGATACCATCACTTTTGTTTTATCTGTAGTTACTCTTAAAACCTTGTGCCCCATACCATCTCTCCACTTCCTACATCTTTCCTCCGCTTCCCTTTCATTCTATTCAATCAACAATAAATCACTGGTATACAACATCTTCCACAGGAGTCCACTTCTGAAGTCATGTGAGAGAGCTTCAAGTACCATGATAAACAACAAGTGGCTAAAAACTAACCCCTGGTGCACACCAACATTCACAGAAAACTCATCACTCAAATCTCCGTTCACTCTTACCTGGGTGCAAGCACCCATATACATGGCCATAACAACTCTTAATAACCACTCCTCGATCCTAGGCTTTATCAGGATTGGGACTGTAAAGGGAAACCTCTACAATGTACTGTATACTCACTCTCAGCAATCTCAATGTTGGGACTAGCATGTGAGGCAGCCTTTGCATAGAGTAGGAAGGCAGCAACATATTGGCCAGTAGCAACCACAGTCTTAATCAGGTCTTGCGCAGTGTGGCGGTTACTAGAATATGCTGTGTACACTCCAGTTAGAGGAACCAATGAGCTCTTGATCAAGGTTTGGTACGTGAGGGTGTAGTCTGGTGTGCACTTGATATCTCTGTGTGTCTCCTCATCGAAGTGGCCCAGGGCATGCATGACTCCTGCATCTGCTCTTTCTGTTGCTGCCACAACACATGCCTCCACACGTCGGGCCCAATCTTCCTCTGCTGCTGCTAACTAACAGGAACAGGTTTAATTCCTATTTATCTCTTATTTTCTAACACTGCTGATATAGGATGCAAACTCCAACTTCTCTCTGAGAACAAATATAGCATTCTCTATATAACAATCACATATTTTTATTTTCATTTTAACTTACAATCAGTACCATACTGGAAAAAATGTCTTATGAATAAGATTAATCAAAATCTGGTTCAAATCTGTTTGCTTCACTACAGTACTGTATTACCATATAAGGAACACTGTAAGAACCTTGCATATAAAATAAAAAAATAACCATGTTAGCTGCAGCACTCGAAATTCTTAGCTTTACCTTGGCTGATGAGTCAATCACTAGGGTGTCCATTTTGTCTTTGAGATCTGATATGGTGTTGTGGAGTGCAATTATTTCCTGAGCAGCTTGGTCCTTCTCAGTGATGGCTGCTGAAAGTTGTTGCCGTATCTCATCTCTCTCCTAACGAAAACATTACAGTACATTGGAAAAGTACACAAGTAAATTAAGGATCTCTTTAGGCTATCTACTGAATTTACTCCTGCCTGAATCCTAAACTGACTGTTCATCATCATCATCATTCCAAATTATTTTTTCCGACCTACGGATGAGGTGAGGTAGGGACCACAAAGCATGGAAATGGAAAAACAAAAACGGGAGAGCTAATCGACGGCGTGTCCAGTGAATTAAATCACACTCACTCATTCACCAATCAAGCTCCTGAATCCTAACTCCACCTTACAGGCATAGCAATTCTCATATATTTTTTGTTCATAAATTTTATCATTATTATTTAGTGGTTGGTGGGGGCACTCACCATCCACTCACTCAATGTAGTGTTGCTCTTGGGTGCCTGCCCTTTCTGTTCTTCTTTCTTTCCATCCTTCCTCTTCTGTCTTTCCTTCATTCTTTCCTCTTCCTTCTGTCTATAGGTGACTCTACACTAAGTGACATGCCAAATGGTTTCCTGTATACCACGAACCCATTTACTACGCTGGGTGGTAACCATATAACCAAATTATGGCGCCTGGTGGTTTAGTGAGTAATTAAGGCACTCCAATCGGATTGCGCCTATGTAGGTTTATATCCAAGGCGTGGTTGGGGTTTATTGCTCATGTAATGCCACTCAGGGATGAGGAAGGCTGGTCACTCTCATCTTAAATGTCAGGACCAATTAGCTTAGCTCTGGGCTTCTACACTCCTCATGGGGCAACACTGGATTAGATGATGAATGAATGAATGAATGATATAGCACTGCACTTCTTTTTTTAATTAAATATTTTGTGTTGCCTAAATCATGTCCTTATGAGGCTCTCACACAAAAGATTTTTTTTTTTTTTTTTTTTTTTTTCTGTGCTAGGGCATCTCTCTCTTCATCACTGTCCTAAACTGGTAACTGTAAGTAGGTAACTAAGAGGCTGTTAGATCTGAATGACAAAATGATTGCCTTGACAGGCTGGCACTTCTTTACTTGTCACAGTAATTTCAGTATTACCTCACTTCTTTCTTCTATTACATATTTAGTATCATGTTAATATTCAAAGCTGCAGTTACAGTGTCAGCAAATTCATCAGTGAATTAGTTCAAACAACTTTAATTACACCTATGTTTACCTGGGTGGCTCTCTGAGTTGCTGTGAGGTGTGTTTGTGAGTCAGCTGCTGCTTTAACCTGCATCTGGGCAACAGCTTCCTCAGCCTCATCCTTTGCCCGCTTAGTGGCTGTGTGTGCCTCACGTTCCACAGCCAATAGCTTGTCCAGTTCAGCTTTCTGAATGATAAGAATATATTGTTCTTAAACTTACATCCCAGTATCACATCATTATCTTCTACTAATTTCCCAATATTACAAAAGGACTGGTAGGTGGCATCATCCAGGCCTCTTGAGTTATCAGAAGAGGCTGGATGATTCCGTCATTGACACTTGTTCAGGATGCAACACAGCACCCCATACTATTAAGTACATTATGGAAGACTGCACTGCACACAATCACCTGCACCAACAACACACCATACACTCCTTGAGAGCTCTGTGGGAAAGCCCTGTCTCAGCCGTGGCCTTCCTTAGGGACTTGGGGCTGTTCGGCCAGACTGCCCAGGGAATAACTACCATTATTATTGCTATCCTACCAGTACAGTACCCATCCTAATTCTGGCAGTGTTATGCTTTCTTTTGACTCTTTCTAGACATCAAAACACACACTGGAATATGCAATATAATCCTAAACACTAAGAAAACGATGCATTTAAAAAAAAAAAAAACAATATGCACGGTACCCCTCCTAATTTTCGCAGCGTTCTGCAAAATTTCGCTGTTTTTTGACATCAAAACACACACTGCCATACGCAATATAATTCTAAACACTAAGAAATACTGCATAAACAAAAACAAAAAATAAAAATAAAAAATACCCATATGCACAGTACTTCTCCTAATTCTGGCAGCTTTCTGCAGTCTTTCGGCTGTTTTCAGACACCAAAACACACACTGTATTATGCAACATACACTCAAACCTCGAGTACCGCAGGCAATAGGGTCTAGACAAGAACCATGGTACTCAAATCCAAGTCACTCAGACAATATGTATACATGTATAATGGTACAATGTGTTCTGGCAACTTCCCAAAACTCTAACTTTTACCTCTTCTTACCACCTTACCCCATGTACATTACTCCCACTTATACCCACCGTCAAGCAAAACACTGAAAGAGATATAGCAATTGTAATTAAGAACATCAATGGTATTAAAAAAAACATTAACAAAATGGAAGTTGGGCAGGATACCCTTGTGTTGTTGATACGTAGCTCCCTGGTATTCTTCACCCGCCCCCCCACCCCCATGTTGTTGTCAAAGTTTCGCCTTCTCTCATATCATGTGGCCTTCAGGAGAGACATTAGGCTATATGGTTAGACGAAAATTTGTGGGTCTGACAGTTTTAGGGGATGAAACAGAACGAACATGTGTGCTAACCAGAAAAAATTGCTCTTTCTCCCATGTGTTCTCATGAGTTAGCATTCAGTTTCACATTCTTCGTTTGACACTGTGCTTCCCAACACATTCTGGACTGGCTAAGCATATGGCTAAACTGATCAGTCAGTCTGAAATGTGTTGGGAAGCGTGATACTGAACAAAGAATGTGAAACTGAACGCTATGTAAAAGTACTTTTTTTTTTTGGTTTGCAAACATTTTCATTCCAATATGTCCCCTCAACCTGCCAGACCCATAAATTTTTCGTCTCACCATATGGCCTAACGTCTCTCCCAAA
The DNA here is from genome assembly GCF_032717465.1 of Coenobita brevimanus. Lineage (NCBI taxonomy): Eukaryota > Metazoa > Arthropoda > Malacostraca > Decapoda > Coenobitidae > Coenobita > Coenobita brevimanus. The sequence goes on from NC_137023.1 coordinate 41,734,014, forward strand.
GGTCACATGATATGAGAGAAGGCAAAGCTTAACATTATGGGGTGGGGGGCAGGGGAAGAGTGTTGGGATGTTATGTATCAACAACACAAGGGTACCCAGCCCGACTTTTGTTTTGTTAATGCTACTTTTTATACCACCAATGTTCATAATTACTGTTTTACCTGATGGTGCATATAAGTGGGGGTAATTTACATGGGGTAAGGTGGTAAGAAGGGGTAAAAGTGAGAGTTTTCTTCTCTGACGCTCCACATAACGCTCTGTAAGATTCTCAGTCAGCTTCAGGACAACATGTAAACTTTCACAGCTGCCAGGTTCGCATCACTTCCTATGCACGATCGTTATCTTCTCCCAGTCCTTCCAAATAATTCTGATGGTGCTTTCATTCATGCCATGCTTTTTTGCCATTTCAGTAAATGTACGCTTTACTTAAAGCAGTAGGACCTTACCAGTTCAATTCATATTCCTCCAGTTTGTTTTCTGTATTTTTCTGACTATTTTCAGAGTGGTAAATTACCGTTCCCTGCTGAAAAATTTCCCACTTTTTTCACTACATTCCTTTAGTCGTACCTATGATTATCTTGACGTACTCAATGGTGGTTTTCGTTTCCCAACTTCCCAACTGGATGCTAGGTTAGGTTGGGTTAAGCTAGATTAAATTAAATTAGGTATAGTTATGCTAGGTTAGGTCAAGTTTAGTTAAACACTTAGGTTAGGACGGGCCCTTTCACTGCAACCCTGATGAGTCAAACAAGTTGACACAGTGGAACACAGCTAAAAACAATGGGGAAACAGAGTTCGCATGAAACATTTATTTACCACCCAGAAGTAATTCGAAGAATATAACAGACTATCAGGAAGAAGAACGCGCCACGTTAGGAATGAAACCCATGCGTTGGGGGCGAGCTTGCTGTACTTCATTTCTCTCACAGACCTTAACTTTACTCTTCCCTAAATTCACCTTTAGATTCCGTTTCATACCAACTCTCCCAAACTCATTCACCAAGCCTTGCTGTATCATTTGCAAACAATAGTACAGGGAGTTTTTACACATTGCCCTCTCTCATTAGGGTTGCTCCACCATCCACTGCAATACCTTGTATATCTTTTACAATTTCATCCATATACAGACTGAACAACCATGGAGACATGACACATCTATATTTCAATCCAACCTTCAAATACAAAAATTCACTCAGTTCACTGTCCACACGCACTGCAGCTTTAGCACGCTCATACATACTCTTCATGGCATTCATCAACTTCCCATCTACTCCATCTATTCTTAATACTTACCACAGTCCTTGTCTATCCAACCTGTCATATGCTTTCTCCAAATCCATGAAGGTTGCATACAACTTCTTTCCCTTCTCTAGAAACTTTTCCACTAAAGATCTAAGAATGAATATCTGATCTACACAACCTCTTCCCTTCCTAAAACCTCCCTGTTCTTCTCCAACTAATTCCTCTGTTATTTCCCTAACTCTGTCAATAAGTATCCTACCATACGCTTTTCCTATTACACTAAGAAGTAAATGCCCCCTATGATTACCACACACTTCTTTTTCTTTGTACAAGGGAATAATTATACCCAACTTCCAATCCTTCAGGGCTCTGCCTTCCTCCCAGGCCAATCTGCACATCTTCCACATCCATTCTAGTACTCTTTCTCCTCCATACTTCAGCACTTCACCAAACACTCCATCAATTCCTGGGGCTTTCCCCATTCTGACTTTTTTCATTGCTTCCACAGCTTCCATCCTACTGATTTCTTCCTTTCTTCTCACATCCTTTCTTCTCCCAGTCATTCCCCAGCCTCTTATATTGGCATTACTTTCATTCTCTATGTTCAACAATTCCTTAAAGTGTTCTATCTGCTCACTTTTTCTCCATTTTCCACTAGTAATCTACCATTTTTATCTTTCACTCCTCGACTAACTGCTTTAACACCCTGTCTAACTCTCTTAACCCCTTTTCAAAACATTTTCTTACATTTCCTCCACTTTACTCTCAAAGTCCTTCCAAATTCCTCATCCACTCTCTTACTCTCTCTCTTACTAATCTTTTCACCTCTCTCTTCCTCTCTACTTACAACTCTCTCTTCCATCTATCAACTTCCTCCACATCCCTGTTTTTCATCCACTCATTATATGCTTCCTTTTTTGGTGCCATAGCCTCTCACCTCTTCATTCCACCATGCTGTTCTCTGCACCCCCTCTCATCTTCTCTTCACCCTACACACCACCTCACATGCTGCACAGATTTCTTCTGAGAATATCTTGCACACACCTTCCACGTCCCCCATCTGCTCCAAATCATATTTGCCCAATCACTCCTCTACTTCTCTCTTATATTCTGCCTTTTCCATCCTCTTGTCACCTTTTCACCCTATTTGTATGAACTACCGGTACTTCCTCCTGTCCTTCCTTTCTTCTATTCCTCTATTTCAGTTGAACCTTGACTTCAAAAAGTCCATTCCCCCAGCCTCTATATGCCCTTGCATCCAATACACACCTTCTCATTCTATCATCCACAGACATATAATCAATCATTGTCTTCTATTCATTCAGTTCACCACCCACCCTTGTCATCACTCACCACGTATACCTGCGGATCACTTTGTCTGAAGAGGGTATTGGCTATCAACCCCCTCCCTGCACAAATGGCCACTAGAGCACTGCCATTCTCATCCACTTCTGCAGGCACACCCACTCTCCAACTACTCTATCTACTCTCACAGTCCTAATTTTTCCATTCATATCTCCAATCAAAAACACTCTCTCACTCCTTTCAAACTTTTCCATGCAAGCTTTCACATTTGTCCAGAACTCTTCTTTCACTCTGCTTGCATGATCTTCCACTGGCGAATACAGACACACAATCACCCACATTTGTAGTTCAATATCAATCTTACCCAAAACAATCCTTGAGCCAACTGATCCCTAATCTCTTGTATTCTCCTTCCATCTCTTGCACACAACAATACACACTCCTTCTTTTCCCCTCTCATTCTCACCTGCTCCGGCACATATACCCCATCCATACTCCCATTCTCTCATACTCTCACCCTTCCATTTAGTTTCAGCTAATCCACATACATCCACTTTTGCACCCTCAAGCACCTGGACAATCTCTCTCTCTCTTTCACCACATTATTTGCACCCCTTACATTCCATGTCACAATCCATGTCCTTTGTTTCCTTAGTCGTCACCTGTTGGTCAGTCCTGGTCCGAGGCTGCTTGTTCGTAATTTTAGTCAGTTATTTTCCAGAGAGGGACACTAAACCTCCGCCAACCCAACTGTCACATAAGGAACATATGCTGGTTAGTTATAAGGTTACCACCCCGTGCTGTCAGTGATTTTCTGGTTTACATGAAATCAACTGACTTGGCACTCAATGCAGAGCTACCCTAAAAACAGAGTACTGCTACACTAAGTAGGTGGACGATGGGTGTCCCCACCTACCACGGTTAATGGGTAAGTATGATGCAAGAGACAATAATATATATATATATATATATATATATATATATATATATATATATATATATATATATATATATATATATATATATATATATATATATATATATATATTATATCTATATACATATATATATATATATATATATATATATTATATATATATATATATATATATATTATATATATATATATATATATATATATATATATATATATATATATATATATATATATATATATATATATATATATATATATATATATATATATATATATATATAATATATATACATATACATATATACAGGTAAGCCCTTAATTCACGCGAGGGTTACGTTCCCAGACCCTTCACGTATGTGGGAAATTCGCGTATATGTTCTGCCCTTGTGTGCACATAATTATGCACGTCTACTAAGTATATTACATCAGAATAATTCTGTTTATGCACTACATACACCTTATAAACTAGCATAAAGTATGAAAAACAACAAAAATGTTAGAAATTTAACACTGAAACCTGACAAGCACAGGCGTAGGTGGAGACACTTCAACAGTCTGGTGCACAAGCCCTCAATCCTCCCATATGCTACATTCTGCACTTCTTTATTGTCCAAACAGTTGACTCATTCACCCCAAACACACGGTTCCCAGCCAGTTCACAGGCGTAGGTGGAGACACTTCAGCACAGTCTGGTACACTAGCCCTCACTGCCTCCCGTATCCTACGTTCTGCCTTCTTTATTGTAAGAACAGTTGACTCACCCCAACCACACGGTTCCAAGACAATTCACCACAAAGTCAATTCACCATCAAAACATGGACGATTTCCTGTCATTCTATAAATATACTTATTATTGATTAATTAATATAACTAATTATCAGGGGGATTTTATAACTCATATAAGTAAAAAACTAGTGTACTGTACTTGCTAAATAAACTGGTATGTAAATCAACGACGGGGAATCGTCCTGGTGGAGAATTGTCGCCAACATTCCTCCATTAAGTTTGTCCAACACTTTAACTTTCTCTGTCAGCAACATCACTTTACTAGTCTGTTTTGGTGTGTTACCACATGCATCACTAGTGCTACGCTTAGGCCCCATGTTGGCAGACAAGGCAAGGAATCACTGGAAGGCAGAAAAATAAGCCACAAATAACGATTCACAAGTCACGCATATTTCGACCGTCGGATTCAAACTGCCTGTGTGGTGCGTGGTAGACCTCCCTCCCACACACACACATACGTATGCACACGGGCAGCAGGTAGGCATTTTTATATTTTATTTATTTCTCTTTTATATTAAAATTATTTACTTGAATACTATAATTTTATGTTTTAATTATTGTACGAAAAATTTGTGGATAACCGAAATCGCGTGAAAAAAGTTCGCGTGAATTAAGGGCTTACCTGTATATACATCTATCTATCTATCTATCTATATATATATATATATATATATATACAGTCACATTAGTTCCTAGAATATGCTGGGATTCAAGGGTAATCTATTCACACCGCATGACTTTACTGAAAACCCACCCCTCGAATGAGACCTATGTGCTCCTCTCTCAGCTTCTGGTAAACATCTTTCATCTTGACAAACTTCTCCTCAGCTGATCGGCGGCGTGTCTCCTCCTGGGCCAAGCGTGTGACAGCCTCTGCACTGGCTGCTGCCGCCTCCACCTGGGCCATGATGGAGTCCTTGCTCTGACGTTCAGCCACCAATTCGCTGTCCTAAGGATACACCAAGATTTTATCCTGAGAGTCTAATGAGGTCTTCTACATTTTATTCTTGCTGTATGTTCTAAGTTATTCACTTAATACACTAACTCAGCAAAACAGTACCAGACAACATACCAGCTCACTGATGGAGTGAGACAAAAAGCTCTGTATTAAACTATCCAGATAACATACCAGTTCAGCAATGGAGAGATGCAAAATGCATTCTATACTATGCTATCCAGACAACATAAGCCTGCCAGCTCAGTAAGAGCGACAAGAGCAAGTTCCATACTATGCTATCCACATAACGCATCAGCTCTGCAACAGCATAAGATAAGGGAGTGTTCTGTACTAAGCTATCCATAAAATATACCACCTCAGCAATAGAGTTTAAAAAAAAAAAAAAAAGGACATCTGTACTAAACTATCTTGACAAAGTACCTGCTCAGTGATTGAGTTATGTATCAGGTTGCCCTGACAACATACCAGCTCAGCGATGGTGGATTCAAGGTCATTGATGCGAAGCCTGAACTGATCCTCAGCGTGGGCAGCCTGGGAGCGAGTCTGCTGGACCTCTACTCTCAGTCCCTCCACCTCCATGCGAAGGGCTTCTACAAGGGATTCTCGCTCTGCTACCACTTCTGCCAACCTGATTGTCAGTGTTCACATACAGATAATGAAAGCAAAAATAAAATACAAAAGCAGGAACATTCAAAGACCGCAACATGTGCACCTTACGTTAGTAAGGGCTAACATAATAAGACACTGCCTGGTGATCCTCATGTTCAACTGACTACTCTCAAAACCATATAAGTTCATTCTTACTTGATCCTCAATGCTTTTACTAAGTCTTGTCCAAATTGGATCAAAACTATATGAGGTGGCTTTGACCTCAAACTTATTTGTTCTCAAAATTGGAACTCTTTATCCTTGTCTCATCTTCAACACTTTTCACCAAGAACGGTCCATATTTTTTACTTATCAATGACCTTCTAAGCTGTACTTCTAACCCTATCCACTCATACGCTGATGACTTCACCATTCACTTTTCCATTCGCTTCCTGCAGCATCCATTTCAGCAGTTACTTCAACAAACAAGGGATGGGGCTATGGCACACCTAATGTCTGATTTGGCTTATATCTCTGATTGAGGTAAAAACAATCTTGTTGTTTTTAATGCATCAAAAACTCAGTTTTTACATCTATCAAACCAACAAAATCTTCCACAGGAGTACTCTCTAACTTTTAACAATATCCAGCTCAACTTTGCACCATCTTTAAACATACGTGGGGTTTCATTCTCTCGGGATTTATCTTGGAAAGAACATATTACCATAATCATCATCATCATCATCAACCAGTCCAGTGTTGCCCCATGAGAAGCATAGGAGCCCAGGGCTAGGCAACTTGGTCTTGACATTTCGATGAGTAACTACCCTCACTCACCGAGGTGGCATAACGTAAGCAATAAATTCCAGCCACCCCTGGGATATAAACCTACACAGGCTCAATCTGACTGGAGCACCTTAGTTGCCCGCTAAACTACCAGGTGCCATAGTTTGGTTATATGGTTACCACCCAGTGTAGTAAATGGTTTCCTGGTGTACAGGAAACCATTTGGCTTGACATTCAGTGTAGAGACACCCATACACAGATAGAAGAAAAAAGAATGAAGGAAAGAAAGACAGAAAAGGAAGGAAGGAAGGAGGGAAGAGCAGCACTATGTGGATTTAGTGCTGCTCTTGGGTGACTGCCCTTTCCTCTCTTCCTTCCTTCCTCTTGTCTTTCCTTCCTTCATTCTTTTCCCTTCCTTCTGTCTATGGGTGACTCTAAGTGACAAGCCAAATGGTTTCCTGTATACCAGGAAACCATTTACTATGCTGGGTGGTAACCATATAAGCAAACTAAGGCACCTGGTGGTTTAGTGGATAATTAAGGTGCTGAGCCTGAGTGGGTTTATATTCTATTGTTAAACCTGCTTCAAACAGATTAGGTGTGCTAAGCCGACTCCTTGCCATCTTTACCCCAGCACAGGTGCTCACTTTATACACGGGTTTTATTCACCCCTGTATAGAGTACAACTCTCGTGTGGGGAGGCTATCCACATACAGCTCTTCTCGACAGGGTGGAATCAAAGGCTTTTCGTCTCATTAACTCTCCTCCTCTTACTGGTTCCCTTCAACTTCTGTCTCTTCACTGCAGTGTTGCATCTTTATCTTCCCATCAACTTCTGTCTTTTCACTGCAGTGTTGCATCTTTATCTTTTTTCTATCATTACTTCAATGGCCACTGCTCCTCTGAACTGTCTCCTTGAATCCCTTCATCACTATGGCAGGCATGTAACACCTGTCCAGCAACAAACTCTTATCCTTTTTCTGTCCAACTCTCTAATGCAAGACTTAACCATTACTCCCAATCCTTCATGTATGCAACAGGTCAACTCTGGAACTGCTTCCCGTCTGTATTTCCTACAGCCTATGATCTCCGGTCATTCAACTGCAGTGTGTCCTGGCATCTCAAAATGAATGGATCCTGAATTTGACTCTCTGTTAATTTTTTTTTTTTTTTTCTTGAAGGGAACAATTTGCAGGTTCCTGGCCTTTTGTTCCTTCTTCTTCGCATTATATATATATATATATATATATATATATATATATGTCATCATCATCATCAGCCGTTTGAGTATCCACTGCAGGACCGGCCTATCCCGACCGAAGTCGGGACGATACAGCCAATGTATCTCTACCAAGTGGCTTAAGCTGTCAGGTAGAGATTGTATCTAGGGTGAGAAGTACTTGTAAATGTAATTGTAGTGTTGTTGTGGCTTTGGATGTGTGTGTAGTCTATGAACCAATGTAATCGGCCCACGCAAGCTGACTGGGTGCAAGCATACTTTACAGTAAGCGACACTGGTTCAACCACAGCACACCTTGTGTCCACCAATGTAGTACGTGGCCGGATGAACACTCCCAAAGTTTATTACCCTGGCGGGGTGTGAACCCCTGCTCACCCGTGTACGAAACGCACACTCTACCACTGTACCACAGAGGCTCCTATATATATATATGTACATATATATATATATATATATATATATATATATATATATATATATATATATACCGTACTTCGTGGGGTGGAAGACGCACTTTTTTGTCTCAAAATCATCTTCAAATATCCCCATGCGTCCTTGGAGGCGAGACTACCTTGGCTTCATTTAGAAAAATCATTTATACAGAGGATCACCTCACTGTTTAGCAGTCAAGTATTTTTTTTTAGAGTATAAACACCTTTGATTTATTGCAAAAAGTTACATTCACTTGTGTATATACTCAGATTTTACGATTAGAAACACCCAGGCTTAAGAAAAAATTTAGGGTTTGTTTACAACTGGCCATGTGACGGTCTGGGGGTTTAGCAGTATAGCAATTTAGCAGCTAGCATACACACTGCTTTAGCAGGCTAACAAGATCACTGGTGAACTCCCTGCTAACCTTCTGAAATGCAGTCATGATCATTTTGCTTGCCATCCATTCAGTAGCTTGTAAGAGAATCATACTGGAGATGATGGCTAGCATGACATCTGAGTCACTGTAACAGACGTCTCATATGGAAATTCAATAACCCTTGTTTGGCTGGCTTCTCTTACTGATATTTTGTTTCATTAGAGACAAGAATATAACAGAAGGAAACAGTTTTATATTACCGTTACTGAAAAACGAGAAAAACAACTGCAACATTAAACAGTACTGTCTGAAATTACAGCTTATTAGCAGTTTAGCAATTTAGCACCTAGCGTTCCCTCAACTCTCAGAACATGATCACTTCTGAACCCCTTGCTAACCTTCAGAAAGGCAATAATGATCACTTCACTTGCTATCCAATCACTGACTAGCAAGGGAATTATATTGGAGATGTTGGCTAGCTTGACTTTTGTTGCGTCATTGTAACAGAAGTCTGTCTCATATGGAAATTCAATAACCCTTGTTTGGCTGGCTTCTCTTACTGATATTTTGTTTCATTAGAGACAAGAATATAATAGAAGGAAACATTTTTATATTACCGTTACTGAAAAACGGGAAAAACAACTGCAACATTAAACAGTACTGTCTGAAATTACAGCTTATTAGCAGTTTAGCAATTTAGCACCTAGCGTTCCCTCAACTCTCAGAACATGATCACTTCTGAACCCCTTGCTAATCTTCAGAAGGGCAATAATGATCACTTGCTATCCAATCACTAACTAGCAAGGGAATTATATTAGAGATGTTGGCTAGCATGACTTTTGTTGAGTCATTGTAACAGAAGTCTGTCTCATATGGAAATTCATAAATTCTTGTTGGGCTGGCATCTCTTACTGATATTTTGTTTCATTCGATACAAGAGCATCATAGAAGGAAGTAGTCATACATTACTGTTAGTGAAAAATGGGGAAAAGTTGCAACATTAAATAATACTTCCCGAAATTACAGCATTATTAGCGGTTTAGCAATTTAGCACCTAGCGATATGGAAATTCGATCACCCCATGTTAGGATGGCTTCTGGTACTTTTAGGGTACATAAAAAGGTGTAAACATTCCTTGTAATTGATTTTTGAAAATATGGTTGTGTTGTTTGATTCTGAAGTTCACACATGCAGGCATTTGTTTTGGAGATATAGTGTATTCCTTCACTTAATGCCCTCTGTATTTTCTTAAGTGAATGAAAGAACTGGTTTTATTGAGTTTTGTTTTTTTAAGTTCATTTCACGAAAAATAATACTTATCTCTATATACTGATACGTATGTAGTGTACTTTAATAGAGATGAACATCACGTCTCAAATCACTTTACTATAGGAATCGGACACTTCATATTTCATAAACAAACCGATAGTGTTAAGATGGCGTCGTGGTATGGATAACATTTTATAAGGAAGGGGTTGTTTGTTTGTTTTCTTGTCTTGTACCCTTCTTTTACATAAAAATAAAGACACCAAACATATATATACAGTACTGAAGAGAGACTCTAATGTGTTAAGATAGTGTCATGGAATGAAGTAACATTACATAAGGAAGGGGTTGTTTGTTTTCATGTCTTGTACCCTTCTTTTACATAAAAATAAAGAAACCAAAGACAGATATACAGTACTGAACAGAGGTTCTGAAAGGTGAGTGTGTATTTTAGTGAAATATACTCATATCAAGCAACCTTCCTGTAGTCTTAGTCAAGCCATACTTTTTTCCTCAGGGCTTCCCTTCCAGAATTTGGGTGCAACTTTCACATTGCAGCGTCTATCATGCCACGAAATACGGTATATATATATATATATATATATATATATATATATATATATATATATATATATATATATATATATATATATATATATATATTCATTCATTCATTCATTGCCAGACGCCATGTATCCCAGACGGGGTGGCCAAGGGCTTAGAGTTAGTTGTTTTACAGGGAGGGGCACTAATCCTCCACCAACCCCACTTGACGTAGGGATGCCAACAGCATCTGGTGTTCCCAGGCGGTCACCCATCCAAGTACTAACCAGACCCAACGTTGCTTATATATATATATATATATATATTTATATCTATGCATGGTGGATGAAGTGAGTGACTGAAAATTTAGAGTCCCTGGATCGCTACCCAGACTTGTGATGACTTTGGGAGGCGGTAGCTCAGTCGGTAGACAGGTGGCCTGCAGTCCTACCGGACCCAGGTTCAAATCCCCGCTGGGGCAGGGAACAATTTAAGGATTTGAATTTCATGAAATCAAACTTTACCGATCTACCAGAAGGCTCGCCGACATGTCATAAAAACACCCCCGCTAATACCAATACACCAGTCTATTATGAGACAGCCCAAGCATTTATTCAACATGGATGGTGGGTGTTAGCGTTGAAATGGTGACATGAAGAGGTGTAAGGTATATAGAAGGACTACTGGGCCTTGGAAGCAGGCTGTGAAGCCTATGCCCAGAGTAGGACACAAAAATATATTATATACTGTATATATATACGGTATATTTATGTATCTCTATATATATAGATATATATATAGATATATAGATAGATAGATAGACAGATCGATATATGTATATACAGGTAAGCCCTTAATTCACGCGAACTTTTTTCACGCGATTTCGGTTATCCACAAATTTTTCGTACACTAATTAAAACAAAATTATAGTATTCAAATAATTTTAATATACAAGAGAAATAAATAAACTATAAAAATGCCTACTTGCTGCCCGTGTGCATACATATATGTATGTGTGTGTGTGTGTGTGTGTGTGTGGGAGGTCTGTCTACCACGCACCACACAGGCAGTTTGAATCCGAGGGGCGAACCATGCATGACTCACGAATCGTTATTTGTGGCTTATTTTCTGCTTTCCAGTGATTGCTTGCCTTGTCTGCCAACATGGGCCATAAGCATAGTGCTAGTGATGCATGTGGTAACACACCAAAACGGACTCGTAAAGTGATGTTGCTGACAGAGAAAGTTAAAGTGTTGGACAACCTTAAGGGAGGAAGGAGGAATGTCGGCGACAATTCTCCGTCAGGACGATTCCCCGTCATTTATTTACATACCAGTTTATTTAGCAAGTACAGTACACTAGTTTTTCACTTATATGAGTTATAAAATCCCCCTGAAAATTAGTTATTAAAGTATTAATTAATCAATAATAAGTATATTTATAGAATGACTAGGAATCGCCCATGTTTTGATGGTGAATTGACTTCGTGGTGAATTGTCTCTGAACCGTGTGTTTGGGGTGAGTTAACTGTTCTTACAATAAAGAAGACAGAACGTAGCATACGGGAGTCAGTGAGGGCTAGTGCACCAGATTGTGCTGAAGTGTCTCCACCTACGCCTGTGAACTGGCTTGGAACGTATGTTTAGGGTGAATGAGTCAACTGTTTGGACAATAAAGAAGGCAGAATGTAGCATATGGGAGGTAGTGAGGGTTTGTGTACCAGACTGCTGAAGTGTCTCCACCTACGCCTGTGTTTATCAGGTTTCAGTGTTAAATTTCTTACATTTTTGTTGTTTTTCATACTTTATGCTAGTTTATAAGGTGTCTGTAGTGCATAAACAGTATTATTCAGATGTAATATACTTAGTAGACATGCGTAACTGTGCACACATGGGCAGAACATATACGCGAATTTACCACATACGCGAAAGGTCTGGGAACGTAACCCTTGCGTGAAATAAGGGCTTACCTGTATATATATATATAAATACATACATACATACATATATATATATATATATATATATATATATACAGTAAGACCTCACTATAATGGACTAATTGGGGCCCAAACCATTCCGAAATGCTAAATTCTGATAAAAGCGAAATCCGGACTTCCCCCTGCTAATCCAGACTTTTTCCAAAATATCAAACATTAGTCTGGACTGCATGAACGGTTTTTAAACTGTTTTGACTACCATTGTGGTACTGTACTGTGTTATAACTTCACTATATTAATCAAATGGTACAATATATATAATAATACTGTACTGTACACTGATAAACATGTCTTTTATTTACCTTATTGTGGTGAACATAGCTGAAGTGGTCAGGCAGTCCGGACTGCTTGTGGCTTTATTGGACTTTTTCCGATATACAGTACAGGAATTTAGTCCGCTAGCTCCAGGAGTCCAATAAAACCAAATTCCAGACTATTGAAGTGTTATATTGAGGTTTTACTGTATATAAATATACACTCAACCCTCGGCTATCACGGGTTCCGCTATAGCGCATCTCGCTATCACGCCTATATAAAAAACTACCCAAATACCTTTATCACACACTAAATGCCCGCTATCGCACACCGGAAATGCTCGAAATTTTCAAGAAGGCCAGGCTCCGCTGCTCCGCCCAGCCAACAAAAGCTTCACTCTGTGATTGGCCATGTGACATCAGCACCAGCCAAGCGCTGATTGGCCGCCCGACAGAGTCTCCTGCCCGCCAAACCATTCAAGTGCGCACCCTCAGACCGTGAACAGTGACAGCGAGAACAATAACCTTTTTTATGATATGACCATGGCCAACGTACCCCCTCCCCGTCTCCCTACCATCACCCAGCATAATGCTGCGGCACCTGGCAGGGAAATAAAGAAAAGGAAGAACCTAAGTTATGCAGATAAATTGGAAATGTGAAACTTATAGACAATGGAGAGACCAAGTGAAGTGTGGGGAAGAAACATAACATCAGTGAATCAACTGTGAGGGGTATTTATAAGAATCATGATCACATCATAAAACATGCTCATTTTTGGACTATTGTATGTTAATATGTGGTACAAAATGGGTATCTTAGGGGTAAAGATTGAGGTCATGGCACCAATTAGAATTATTTCCATATGTTCTTCAATTCGGCTATCACGGTTTCGGCCATAGCGCAGCCATAGCAGGACCAATTGGGAGTGATAGCCGAGGGTTGAGTGTATATACACACACATACACACACACACACACATATATATAAATATATATATATATATATATATATATATATATATATATATATGTATATATTAGATACAGTCAGCTCTCACATAACACGTGATCTGAGTGTGTGAACCTCTCACAACACAGAAGGCAATTTTTGAGACCAGGAAATGGTCAGAACGCGAAAATGACAAATATAATGCAAATGAAAAAAATCTGCCCATTTTTTCAAAAACCATATTACGCTGCAATGATATGGATTACGCGGCCGAAGGTCACAAATTATGGTTTAAATAGTCATTACGCGAAAAATTTGGTCTTAATGCGGTGGGAACAGACATACCGCGAGCAGCAATAGTCACAGCACGGGTTATATCAGCCAAAGACGTATGGCTGTCATGTGTCTGCATGGAGTGTCATCATGGTCCACTGAGTATTCCTGTCCCGTTGAGCCCCACTTGTCTGATCTAAAATTAGAATCACTTCATCCCTGTCCTGCCCTTAACCCCTCCCTCAAGTTTGCCTTAAATCAGATAAAAAGTGTTTATGTTGACCCTGTCAAGTGGCTTTAACCTTTACCTACTGTTCTCGTAATCAACTTGTCAACTACTAGTAAAACCCTCAACCCTTCTACAAGATCTACTCTAAAGCAGATCAAAACTGTGTTATTTTGCTTATGTACACACACACACACACACACACACACACACACACACACACACACACACACACACATATGCATGCATGTACACACACACACATGTACGCACACACACACACACACACACACACACACACACACACACACACATTCGTTTCGTTTTAAAGGCTCCAACATGCTCGCATGCATTGGCCTTGGTCACCTAATGGAGGCTTTCCACGCTACACGATCCATTGCAGCCTCCCTGTTCAGTCCCTTAACCCTGAGATCACACTTAATGACCTCGTCCCATGTCTTTCTCGGTCTATCACTCATAACCTCACCCCCAATATTAACACTTCTCACCTTCCTCACCCAATTATCATCCCCCATCCTCTCCACACGTCCAAACCATCTCAATCTACCTCTCCTCATCACAACACCAATACACTCCAGTTCCATCCTACCTCTCAACTCTTCCATCGTAAACCCAGCCCCCTCCGGACCTTGCATGCAGGGATGCACACTACACATCCACCTAATCATTGTCATTTCTGTACGTCTGAGCCGGCGAATATCCTCCTCCTTTACTGCCCAGGTCTCACTACCATACAGCATTATACTCCTAACACATGCTGCATACAAAGACCCCTTAGCACGCAGGGAGAGCCCTCCCAATGTCAGAAGAGGCAAGAGCTCCCTGAACTTCTTCCAACCACTTCTCACCCTAGCCACAGAGCTACCTCCAGCTCCACCTCCAGCACACAGCATGTCTCCCAAATAACAAAACTCTTCCACACACTCAAGAGATTCACCAGCAAGTTCAATCCTTTCACGCTTGACAATCTCCAGCTGCTCTCCCCGACACGCTGTACACATAAAATCAGTATTATCTCGCAGTCTACCTCTGATACCACTACATCTCTTGTGCACCCATTTATCACAAACACTGCACAAAATAGAATTACTTCCCACGCCCTTGTGGCAAACTGCACATGGCCACTCTCCCTCGTCTTTGACAGTACCGCCACCAACCCTAAATATCATAACTTTTGTTTTATCTGCATTTACCCTTAAGCCCTTGTGCCCCATACCATCTCTCCACTTCCTAAACCTTTCCTCCGCCTCCCTTTTGTTCTCTGCAATCAACACCAAATCATCAGCATACATCTCCCACGGGAGTCCGTTTCTAAAGTCATGTAAGAGGGCTTCAAGTACCATGATAAACAACATGGGACTCAAAACCGACCCCTGATGCACACCAACATTCACGGAAAACTCATCACTCAAATCTCCATTCACTCTTACCTGGGTGCGAGCACCCACATACATAGCCATAACCACCCTAACCAGCCACTCCTCCAAGCAAAGCTTTCTCATTGCCCACTTCACCACCTCTCTAGGGACTCTGCCAAAGGCTTTTTCCAAATCAACAAAAACAAAATACAGATCCCTTCTCCTACCAATATATTTTTCCTGAAGCTGTCGAACAATGACTATGGCATCAGTGGTCCCCCTACCTGGCATAAACCCAACCTGCATCTCATCAATATTCACTCCTTTCTAATCATACCTTCTAAAACTCTCTCCATTACCTTCATTATCTGATCTAAAAGCTTTATACCTCTATAATTTCCTCTTTCCAGGGCATCACTCTTGCCTTTATACACATTTACAATTACACTCTTCAGCCAATCATCTGGGACAACAAACTCATAAATAATCATATTTATCAGGTCAGTGACTAACCTCACCCCTAGACCCCTTAAGGCCTTCAACATTTCGGCAGTCAACCCAGACACACCTGCTGCCTGTCCCACCTTCATCCTGCCTATTGCCTCACTCACAGTACCAGCATCAATCAAAAGCCAAGGACCAAATACTGGATCTGCTGGCTCCAAACCTTCCCTGTCCCAGCCAAACTCCTCATTCAACAACCGGCTATAATGCTCTCTCCATGCATCTTTAATATCCTCACTGTTCACCACTACCCTTCCTTCATCATTCTTCACACACTGCTCACCTATACTATCCCGATTATCCCTCTTCATCTGATTGTCCACCTTAAATATCATATTTTTCCTTTCCCCATGATTTAGGTTATCAAGTAAAAGTCTCTGTGACTCAGACCTTGCCCTGTATACCTCTCTTCTAGCCCTACGCTTGGCAGCCAAGTACTGTATTCCTCCTTGCTACCACCCTTCTTCCATTCCCGGAAAAGCCTTCTTTTCTCCTTAACTGCAGCTTCTACACCCTCATCCCACCATCAAGTTACTTTATGTCTTGGTGGTCCTCTTGTCCAACCGCATGTTACACACATTAATATACGTATATTGGAACAAGAGGTCCAGGAAGAGATTAGTAAATTATACAAATGAAAGCAAACGGTCCTGACGAGATTTCAAGTTGGGTATTACACAAATGTGCAGAAGAGTTAATAAGACCAAAACAATTAATATTCAAGGAATCCTTAAGACAAGGTAAACTATTTGATATTGGAAGAAAGCAAACACTGCTCCCCCCTTCAAAGAAGGAAACAGACAAAATCCACTTGACTACTGACCAGTATCGCTGACCAGCAATGTAAGTAAGATGTTAGAAAAGCTGATAAGGAAAATTTGGGTAAATCATCTGGAAAAACACAATTTGTTAACAGAATGACAGTTCGGTTTATGAATGGGAAAATCATGTTACCAATCTATTAAGCTACTCTGACAGAGTTGCATAAACAATACAGAAAAGAGAAGAATGGGGAGACAGCATCTGACTGGATTTCAAGAGGGCATTTGACATGGCACCACACCAAAGACTTTTATGGAAACTGTACCATCAAAGAGGAATCCAAGGTAATCTGTACTGCTGGATGCAAGATTTTCCCAGAAAAAGGGAAATGAGAACAATACTAGGGGCAAATTACTCATCATGGAGAAAAGTGACTAGCGGAGTCCCACAGGACTCAGTGCTGGCACCAATTATGTTTTTAGTATACATATAAATGACAGGGACAGCAACACTGGAAATGGAAGCCATCTAAATATGTTTGCTAATGATGCAAAAATATAGAGGAACATTACAAATACAGATTCTTGCAGAGAGCTACAAGAAGAATTAAACAAGTTTCATGAATGGAGCATATCAATGAGAAATTACAGAACATATACACACTGCTTGCTAATGTGAGATTAGCATTCACACAGATAAATGAAAACATGCTGAGAAAGATAGTCACATCATTCATTAGACTAACTCTGGAGTATGCTTCTGTGGTCTGGAATCCATATCTCAAAAAAAACATAGATTAGACTGAATAGTACAAAAGTCCACTACAAGATGGTGCCCATCTTATAGTGGACTTTTGTAGAGGATCTAAGCTATGAAGAAAGCCTGGAAAAAATTAAACCTACCAATATTATAAAAGAGAAGGGAAAGAGAAGATGTGATTATGCTATATAAATGCATTAGAAGAATGGAGAAAATAGACATAAATGAGTATATAACCTATGGGGAAGCAACATCAAGAGGGCATCACAAAAAAAATAAATAAATAAATAAAAAATAAAAAAAGAATGATGGTGAAGAAGTAAGGAAATTCAGCTTCATAGACAAGGCAACTGACCAGTGGAATGCACTACCGAATGATATAGTGTGCCAAAACTATTCATAAAGTCAAAGATATGTATGATAAAAATGGTTCAAAACAAGGGACAGTATGAGACTGATTCATTCATATAGAGATACAATTAGGAATGCACACACACACACACACACACACTCACACAAAATGATGAAAGACATTACCCCTCTCTCATTTTGCAACCATGAGTGTAATACTGAACAATACTGTAGCCACTACCACTATTACCATCACTATTCTAATTTCTCTTCCCTACCTAAGGATGATGTGAAGCAAAGACCCTGAAAACAAGAAAAGAGGAAAAACATAAAAAGGGGAGAAATAAACAATAAAGTTTGAGACATACTGTAATAATAGAAAAAATATATATACTCCTACTCCTCCTCACCACCTCACCTCAGCCTAAGGATGGGGTGAGGTAGGATGCATATAAAATAAACAGAGAAGTGTGTAAGTAGGACAAATGTCAACAGCATGCCCAATGAAATGGGATATACAACCACTCACACATCACTGAAACCCCTGGAATCCTGGCTCCACTCACAGACCTAAACTAGCTGCGCATTTTTGTGAGGCATTTTTCTTTCAACAGTACATGCACTTCACATACTGTACACCTGCTGTAGTGAATTAAACTGTTGATAAAATCTAAAGGTCAACATCATCTTAATCCCATTTTCAGATACAGGTAAAATATGGAGAGTGCAAAAGAGAAAGAAATGAGCTGGTAAAAAACATAAAGGTCAAAACTATATTACCAACTCTGAGGTGTAAAGTAGATTAATCCCTTCTGTAAAGCAATAACAGTACTAAAAGAGAGAGAGAGAGAGAGAGAGAGAGAGAGAGAGAGAGAGAGAGAATTTATATTATCAATTCATTCATTTGTGGTAGGTGGGGAAGCTCACCATCCACTCACTCGATGTAGTATTGCTCTCAGGTGTCTGCCCTTTCCTCGCCTCAATCCTTCTTTACTTCCACCCTCTTGTGTCTGTCTTTCTTTCCTTAAGTCTTTCCTCGTCCTTCTGCCCATGGGTGACTTTACACTCCCTCTTCCATCTTTCTTTCCTTCATTATTTCCTCTTCCTTCTGCCTGTGGGTGACTACACTGAGTGACAAGCCAAATGGTTTCCTGTACACCAGGAAACCATATACTACGCTGGGTGGTAACCATATAACCAAATTTTGGCATCTGGTGGTTTAGTGGGTAATTACTGCGCTCCAGTCGGATTGAGCTGGTGACGGTTTATATCCAAAGGGTGGTTGGGGTTTACTGCTCATGTAATGCCACTCAGAGATGAGTGAGGCTGGTCACTCATCTTAAATGTCAGAACCAAGTGCCTAGCCCCAGGCTCCTATGCTCCTCATGGGGCAACGTAGGATTGGATGATGGATGGATGGAATTCTTTCGTCATCACTGCACAAGTGATGAGTATAATAATAGGAGTATGAAAAATTTTCTTTTTCTTAAAGTTGGTGGAGGTGCTCACCATCCACTCACTCGATGTACTGCTGCTCTTGAGTGCCTGCCCTTTCCTCTCTTCCTTCAATCCATCCTTCCTCTTCCTTCTTTCTTTCATTCATTCTTTCCTCTTCCTTCTGTCTATGGGTGACTCTACACTCAGTAACAAGCCAAATGGTTTCCTGTACACCAGGAAACCAATTACTAAGCTGGGTGGTAACCATATAACCAAATTATGACACCTGGTGGTTTAATGGGTAGTTAAGGCACTCCAATCGGATTGAGACAATGCAGGTTTATATCCAAGGGATGGTTGGGATTTATTGCTCACGTGATGCCACTCAGGGATGAGTGAGGCTGGTTACTCTCATCTTAACCCCTAAAAGACGGATGTCCACATAAGCTGTCCGAGGGTACTAGGGCCAAAAAGATGGGAGTCTGCATATGTGGCCAAATCCCCACCCCCACCCCCCACCCAGGCCCCATCCCCCCCACTGCCCCATCTACAACCCCTCACTCCCCCAACCCAACCCTCCACCCCCCAACCTCCATGCCCCCCACTGCCACCCTACCCCCCACCATCCCCCAACCCCTAACCCCATCCTCCATGCCCCTCACCATCCCCCCATCTCCCATCATCCCCCACTCCCTATCCTCCCCCAACCTCCCACTCCCCACAACCCCACCCCCAAAACCCCCACAACTCCCACTCCCCACCCCCTACCCCCACCCTATCCCTAACCCCCTATCACCCCTACCCTACCCCCCACCACCATCACCCCATCCCCCCACCATCACCCCCCATCCCCAACCCCCCTCCCCCCACCATCACCCCTCACCTCTCCACCACTCTCCCCCACAAACCCCCCACCATATCGCACCCGCTGATTATGCCCGTCCTGAGCATATGGCAAAACATTCCGATGTCCATCTTTAAGGAGTTAAATGTATATCAGGACCAACCTGCCTAGCCCCGGGCTCCAACGTTCCTCATGGGGCAACACTAGATTAGATGATGAATGAGTGAAACTAACCTTGATCTTATGAAAAGTGTGGTGGTGTGGGGGGTGCACTGTTTATATCTGGAAGGCAGGGGGATCATCATGACTGAAAGTTTGAAAACAAATGCCTTGGGGGAATGAATGATAGACACGGACACTTCAGAAGCCCCTGCATCTATAAATGGAGCACTCACAACTACCAATCAATGTGCCACTTTGATGTTTATATTCTTCAATCTCCTTTAAATGCAGAAAGGTATATAATGCTGGAAGGAACGAGGGTGTATTAGAGAGAAAATAACAAAATCCTTACCCATTGTGATGATGAAGATGGTGTGGATGGGGTGGGATGGGAGGAGGCTCAGGGTCTGAAGTGTCAATGAGAAGTGTGTCTGAGGTGTCACCAAGGTCTGGCTGTTCCTCTACCACCACTACTGGGGTTTCATGACTCCCTAGCTCTGCTTCAACTAAAAAGTTTGGAGCATCCTGCAAATGAATGAAACACAGTAATCATCAGAATTACCCTTATCCTATTTCTTGAACGGTCACAAAGGGTTAGCATTATATTGCTTATAAAGGCAACAACATGCTTGCTGCTTTCAACTTTAGTCACCTAATGGTGGTTCCCCATGCTCTGATCTCTGGCAGCCTTCCTATTCAGTCCCTCATCCCTGAGGTCATACACTATGACTCTGCCCAGTCTTTTTTGGTCTGCCTCTCGCAACTCCACCCTTGATGTTCACACCTCTCACCTTTTGCATCCAATTGTCATCATCAATACAGTGAGACTTCAATATACAAAAGGGATGGGGACCAAAAAAAACTTTCGTAATTCAAAATTTCGTATATCGGAATGGTTTTCCCCACTGAAATATACAGAAATGGGGGGATGCATCCCAGGACCCCCTCATACCTCCCACCTAAACTTTACCCCTCCTATTTTGAAGTAATACCTACAGAAGTAAGTAATACCCGTAGATGCGGAGAAGGAGGTGGTCAATTTCTTGTACATCTCCTTTTTTAGGTCATAGTCCCAGTGGAGGATGCTGCAAGGCCTAAAGCACACCCAATCTCCGAGACTCCCTATCCCTCCTCGTGTCATCTTATGATTTCCAATTTCCTCTCCAGAGTTAGAGTATGGTGCTGCTGCTTCTTTGCAGCGGGCTCCCCCGATGCTGGTGATGATGCAGGGCACTTGGGAGGCATGTCTAAACAATACGGAAAGGTGTAGAGCTGCGAAAATATCCTTACGTACAGTGAAGCAGTGAGGAAGGACGTGGACTCGGTTCAGGGACAATTCGCCGTGATGTCAATTCACCATCAAAACATGAATGATTCCCCGTAAGGACAATTCACACCCAAGACGATTCCCCGTCATTCTATAAACATACTTAATTGATTAATACTATAATAACTAATTTCTTGGGGAACTATCAAGGTCTACGGTATGTTCATTCAACAGCGTAGGCTTTGGATATTATTTATAATTTGCACTTGTAGTCAATAATTAACTTTCTTCTGCCTTGCTGTGGTCGACTTTGAATTATAATCTGGCGTCTCCCATAGCTGTCTTCAGTAACTTTTATTGTAATTTTTGGATGCAGTATGTTGAGACTGATTGATTAGCTGAGAATGCAGACGTAATATGAAGATTATTCATATAATTTTTGAGTATGTCAATCGTTCATTTGAGGTTTTTAGGAGTTTATATAAATGCCAATGTCTCATATGTAGCCTTATGTTAAATGATGAAGTGAAACATTGTACATCACCTGATTCATGTTTCAATATATTTATATATTTTTCCATTAATATCAACTATTTGATGCCATATTTTACATTTATTATAAAAAGAATAAACCACCATCACCTTAATACCTCATATAAATCAAAAACTAATATACAGTAATCCCTCTAATATCCGGACGCCCAATAACCGAACATCCCCACTAACCGAACCTTATCGTCCTGGGATCAAACATTCCCAAAATGGTCCGAAAATCCAAAAAAATTGGAAAAAAAATCGATTTTTTGCCGTCCGTAATTTGAACTTGCCGCGCGCGCCGCGTGAGAGCATTGTTTTGGTTCGTCGTTCCTCCGACGTCCGATAGAGCGCCGCTGCATCCTCCCCACTTCCCGCCTGTCTCTCACCGCGACAAGACCTACGCTCTTCGTCATGGCTGCCCACGTGCTCGCTTTTGTGGTGGTGCCGTACTTGCTGCAAGGCCTCCTGCTGCTCTCTGCCCTACTCTTAGTGTGTGTGATGATGGCCCCGCCTCCTGAGAAAAGGAAGAGAGTGGTGTTGACTCTGGAGAAGAAACGGGAGATATTGGAGAAGGTTGATGCGGGTTGGTCTTCCTCTCGCATTCTCCGCGAGTTCAACCTGGCCCGGTCGACTTTGTTTGATATCAAGCGTTCCCGAGACAAGCTCATGCAGTACACGGCTGACTTCTCGTCGAGAAGCAAACGCAACGTGGAGAGGAAGGTTATGTTTACTCCCAAGTATGCAGAGATCGACCGCTCCACGTTGATTTGGTATCGACAGCAACGTGCAGCTGGTGTGATGGTACGTGGAACGGAGCTGAAGGCTGCTGCTGAGAAGTTTGCAAGGCTTCACGACGCCCTAGACTTCAAGGCATCCGAGGGTTGGCTCTTCGCGTTCAAGTTGCGACATGGCCTTACTAACCGTAAAGCACATGGCGAAGCATTGGACGCTAACGAGGATGGAGTGGACGAGTTTCGGCACAAGGTGAAAGGCTTGATCGACAGGGAGGGCCTCACTCTCGGTCAAGTCTATAACGCTGACGAAACTGGCCTATTCTATCGCTCGGTGCCAACGAACACTCTCGCCGATGAGACGGAGAAGCGTGTACCTGGCCGCAAGCTTTCTAAGGAACGGATATCTGCTTTGTGTTGTGCCAATGCTAACGGCATGCACCGGCTTAAGCCCGTTATTGTTGGCCGTGCAAAGCAGCCTCGGTGCCTTCGTGGGGTGATGGATGTCCTTCCTGTCGTATGGTACCATTCTTTGAAAGCATGGTTCACAGCTGTGATTTTCAAAGACTGGTTTCACCATCACTTCGTCAAGGAGGTCATACATTACCAGACGAAGACACTGGGAATTCCTCGCGACCAGGTAAAGGCTCTCCTTCTCCTCGACAATGCACCTGCCCACCCGTGCGACAAGGACTTGGTTGCTGAGAATGGCCGTATTAGGTGCATGTTTCTGCCACCTAATACGACTGCTCTCATTCAACCAATGGACCAAGGAGTGATCGTGGCAACAAAGCGCCTGTACCGTCGGAAGTTCCTGGACGAGGTGATGGTGGTTCTCGAGGACGAGGACGAGCGCAGGGAAGGACGTGACACTCGAGGCAAGCGGACTTTGGAAAACCTTCGCCGCTACAACATCAAGTCTGCGCTGTACAACTGGGCTAGTGCATGGAAGGAAGTCCCTGTGAAAACTCTTGAAAATGGTTGGTCTCGTCTGCTTCTCGGAACAGATGTGGAGTACGATTTCCTAGGGTTTGACGTGGATGACTTCCATGCACGGCTACGTACGCACGGCGACGATGTTGATGTGGACGATGTTCGTGAGTGGTTGGACGACGACGAGGGCGATCCTGGGTATCAGACGTTGTCTGATATCGAGATCGCGTCTTCGGTTGCTGGTGTCAGTCCCGAACTTGAAGATTCCGACGACGAAGGCGATGATGATGCAGACTCCGCCCAGCAGGACACTACTCCAGCCATCCCCAAGCTGAGCGCACTCCGGGAACATCTAGAGTTCGTCCTAGACTACCTGGAACACCCGGACTGCGACAGGGAGATGGGGCCCTTGGGACTCGTGGAGGAAGTGCGTGCTTTCCGGCAGCGCATCATCAATCGCCAGAATCGTCGGTCCTTGCGTCAGTCAACGATTGACAGTTTTTTCAGGCCCGTGACCCCCGCTGGGCCAAGCCCTGGTTCCACTCCGTTGCCTCCCCAAGACAGGCCCTCATGCTCCGAGCCACAGCCCAGCACATCAGCTACAGTGGAGTCACCGCTCGACGTGAGTTTGCGGCTGTCTTCAGAGTCTTCTGTAGTCGGTACGCCATCACCACTACCCACCGATGCACCCCTTGGACGCCTGCCAGTGATACTCTCGGGCTCTGACAGTGAATAAACAGCAAGAACTTCTCCAATAGACCACACGGGAATTTTGAGTGTTGTGCAGTGAATATTACGGTGTGTTTTGTTAAGGTTTTCAAGTTGTGAGAAAAGACTAAGTAGAACAGAAATTTACCGTAACTAACCTTCTTTGTTTTGGCTTTGGAAACTTAAAAAACTTGGGAAAAGTTAATGTGCAACACTTAAATTTAATGGAACATTATTTGGACTAAAGTGAACACTGTGAAAAGAACGGACTTCTGTGTGTTAGTGACTAAGTTCAGTGCAAGACTTCAGGAAGAGTGTAGTGCAAGTGCTTCAGGAAATCGTTCTTACTGTCAGAGTCCGAGAGGAGGCGGTTATTCATCGAGGTGGCCAGGGACTTGCTGTAAGTAGCCAAAATGTTTCATGTTGTACTATTTTCCATACTATATTTACCAGAATGTTTCATATTGTATTTTTTCCCATACTATACTTACCAGAAAGTGTCATACTGTACTTCTTTCCATACTAAACTTACCTCATGCATGTGCAGTAGGAATGTGTTTTTCAGAGTTCGGTTAGGTTCGGTTAGGTTAGGTTCGGTTAGAGTCCATAAGTACCAGAATGTTTATTAATGTATGAACATACTTCTAAACCCACATTTTATGTGTCTATTGCATTTATTTCAGTCATTTATGTGCCTTATTGGTGTGATTTGGGTGTTAAATAGGTGCTATGCATGTCCGGAGGGAGTTGTATAGGTGTTTCTCTGTGTTAGGGTCCGTAAGTACAAGTCCATAAGCTGGGGCCCAATATCCGGACAAAACCAATATCCGAACCTACCGATGGCTCTATTGATCCGGATATTGGAGTGATTACTGTACTTGCTAAATAAACTATGTAAATAAATGACGGGGAATTGACCTGATAGCGAATTGTCCCGACACCGTGGACTGAGAAGCATGCAAAAAACTGTTTACCAGAGAGGGGTTAGTTCATCTCATCGCCACAAACATGGGCCCATTTTGAGTTTTTCGTATTTCCTTTCGTATCGCTTCTCGTATCATTGAGACAGATATTTTAGTATTGTGGAATCTGTTTATATTCATCGCTTTCGTAACATCAAAAATTCGTACTTTGGGTTTTTGTTTATCGAGGATTCACCGTACTCTCAACATGTCCGAACATAACACCAATACTTTCAAGTCTCATTCTTCCTCTCAACTTTTCTATCACCATCCTAGCCCCCCCAGGCCTCTCATTCAAGGATGCACTACAAATCTACCTTATCATCATTTCTGTACATTTGAGACTAGAAACATCTTCCTTTACTGCCCAGCTCTCATTACTATACAGCATTACACTCCTACTACATGCCACATACAACAGCCCTTTAGCAAGGAGAGTGAGCCCTCTTAACGTCAGAAAAAGCAAGAGATCCTCAAATTCCTCCAACTACTCCATATCCTAGTCACAGAACTAGCTCCAGACCCACCTCCAGCACATAACATGTCCCCCAAATAGTAAAACTGCTCCAAACAGTAAAGAGACTCTTCAACAAGAAAAATCCTTTCATGCCTCTCAATCTGTACATGCACTCCCTGACACACTGCACACATAAAACCAGCATTATTTCACAGCTACATAATACCATTACATCTATTATGCATCCACTTATGACAAAGACTGCACAAGATGGAGTTACTTCCCACGCGCTTGTGGGAAGCTGCAAATGGCCTCATTCCCTCTGCTTTGATAGTACTGCCACCAGACCAAGATATCATCACTTTTGTTTTATCCGCAATTACTCTCAAACCCTTGTACCCCATTCCAACTCTCTTCTTCCTAAATCCTTCCTCCACCTCCCTTTCATTCTCTGCAATCAACACCAAGTCATCAGCAAACATCTCCCGCAGGAGTCCATTTCTGAAAGGGATAAACAGGGAATAGTAATGAGAGACTCAAAGGTTACTGAAGGAAAAAATAGTAAAGGTGATGGTGGATAAACCACCCATTCAGCCTGAAGGGTCTCCTGTACTGTAATATACAATACTGTACACTTTCTGGCTGCCAGAGTTTAAAATGAGCTACAAACATTTCGATAATAATGTATATAGTTGATGTTTTTCTTGTTACGTGTACCAGAACTTTGTATTCTTGTTGAATTTTGTAAATGTTGAAAAGAGTAAAGTGATGGTTACTGACAGAGAAGGTGATTTCCAGTGTGAATGGAGAGAGACTGGAATTGGTGAGAGAGTTCAAATACCGGGTAGTGACAGAAAAGGAGGAAAATGTGCAAAAGAAGTTGAAAGTAGAATGACACAAGGAAGGAAAGTAGCTTGTGCTATGATGGCCTTGATAAGAAACAGAGGCTTGAGTGTTGTAGCTTCATGAGGCTTACATGAGGGAATGTTATTGCCAACTTTAAAATATGGATGTGAAACTATGGTGTGGCATGAAAATGATGTCACGAGTAAGAGCAGTGGAGATGGGACTGCTGAGGAATGTATGTGGAGTACAGAGAGTGGACAGGATACGAAATAATGTGATCCATGAAAGATGTGGTGTGAGGAAGTCTGTGGACACCAGAATCGAAGAGAATGTACTGAGATGGTATGGTCATGTGGAGAGAATGGATAACAATAGAGTAGTAAAAAATGTATATCTGAGTGATTTTGAAGGAGGAAGGAGGCAAGATAGGCCAAGAAGGTGGAAAGATATGGTGGATGAGTGTGTGAGGAAGAGAGGTATGGAAGTCGGTGAGGCTAGGGGACTGACAAGCGATCACGCAGGCTGGATGAATGTTGTGAGAAGTGCATGATCAGGGATCTGGCACCCGTTTTTAACACGACAGCGTCCGGACTGACTCCATCAGATCCATTTATGTAAAGCTACAGAATGTGGTGAACATATTTGGCGTATCAGACAGAACCAGGATTCCAGGGGCTTGAATAATGAGTAAATGGAAGTGTGGCCCACTGGATTGGTCACTTAGGCTGTCTAGATGTGCTACTCCTCACCCTGCCCTAGAGGGGGAAAGGAGGTCCAGATGATGATGAAGATATGATGATATACGTCATAAACAGTTGTGTCTGTAAGTGATTATTAATAAGAAGAAAACAATGATTGTTATTTGGGGGACATGTTCTGTGCAGGAAGTGGGGTTGGAGCTAGCTCTGTGTCTAGGGTAAACAGTACCTGAAGGAAGTTCAGGGAGCTGCTGTTCCTAACACTCGAGAGGTCTCTCCCTCTGTGCTAAGGGATCATTTTATGCAGCATGTGTTTGGAATGTAATGCTGTATGGAAATGAGACCTGGACAGTAAAGAGGATATTTGTAGGCTCAAATGTTAAAAAATGACAATGATTAGATGGATGTGTAGCGTGTCCTCGAATGCGAGGCCTGGGAGGGAAGGGGGGCTAGAATTGCAACTGAAGAATTGAGAGGAAAGATGGAACTTGAATGTATTGGTGTTGTGATGAGGAAGGGTAGATGGAGGTGGTTTGCGCATGCTGAGAGGATGGAGGATGACAGCTGGGTGTGGAGGGTGAGAGAGGTGAATGTCGGAGGGAGGGTTGTGAGAAGCAGACCAAAAACGACCTGGGACGAAGTCACTGAGTGTGACCTTAAGGTGGCTGTGAGACATCGAGCAGCATGGTGAGCCATCATTAGGTGACCAAGGCCGATACATGCAAACATACTGAAAAGCCTTTACAAATGATACCATATGATATACTGAATAATGATGGAAAAAGAATTCCATCTCCCACCAGCTACACATACACGTTTTGTTATAATACATACAGTATGCAATGCCTTGTTCAGTCAAACTAATATAATTTTCTTAATTCAATAAAATTAATAAAAATCACTCTTTCTCAAGTACTTAATGCACAGTATGTCTTACTGCAAACAGATGCTCTCTACTACGAGCCATTCCTGAGACCTCTCTTTTCATCACTCACCATATACAATAAAAGTCCTGAAATCCAAATGGCAGGAGACCGAGGGTCTTTCGGACTATTGTTTTTATCGGACTATTGGGAGGGACCTCTGAAAACATGAGAAATATGTGAAGTACACTCACGGTCACTAATATCTGCCCAGTGAAGCCCCCTTCCTACCCCTGTATACACAGGAAAGAGGGGAAGGGGGATGAAACGAGCTCCACCCGCCTCTACCCCAGCTCCCAACCCTCCACCATACCCCTAGCCAACTCCCCACCCCACCCGTCATTCTTAACTCGCAGTTACATCTCAAGCTGATTTCATGTTTAACACTCTTGGTCCCACTACTAATACAAACATAGAACACTAGGGTATGTAAAAAGTATATAATATAACTAACAACACACTGCAGCAAGAAATTAATGCATTATGACGTTGACAGTAATAACAAAAACGTTAACAATGGCCACATCAGGCTAATGTGTTGCATTCACTGCTTTGCAAACACACATACACACACACACATGTGGAAGAAGAACAGAAAGAAGTGGTCAGCTTAAGGGAAATCATTCAGGAAAAAAGGGAAATGAAAAAGAAAAAAATGGAAGAAAATGTAGTGAAAACATTGAAGAAAAAAGAGAAAATAGCGAGAAAAACTGCAGAAAGGAATAGATGTGTGGTAATATTTGGAAACAGACAGGAGGAAGAAAACGTTTGATCTGTGAGACTCGAGAAAGACACGAATCTGGTGAGAAAAATATTGGACAAGATCGACCCCGAAGGAAACAAGTGGGAAAAAGAAATTGAGGAAGTAAGGAGGACAGGGCCATATAAGAAAGGGGAAGCAAGACCAATGAGAGTTAACTTGTCATCAGAAAGAGTAGTAAATGATATACTTAAAGTGACCTGGAAACTGAGTAAAGAGGCAGGGATGGAAAATATTACAGTTAGAAAAGATATGAATGAAGAAGAAAGAGAAGTTTTAAAATCTTTGAAGGAACAAGCAATGGAAAAAAATGACAAGAGGACAGAGCAAGAATGTAAAACTTTTTTTTGGAGAGTGATGGATATGAAAGTAAGGAAGTGGTATGTGAGGAACTAGAAGTGAAGGAAACAAGGGGGATGGATATGAATACGAAAAAGGGAAGAATGAGTAAAGATAAAACCAGTGCAGTAAATCTAAGTATCATGTATAGCAATGTGGATGGGTTAATATCTAAGAAAGGGGAAATTGGACACCATATAAAAGAAACCTGAAATTATTTGCTCAGTGGAGACTAATTTACCCCGAGATGTTGATACAAAATTATTTGGATGGAACAATTATAATATTTGGAGGAAGGATAGAGAAAGCAAGTTTGGGGGAGGTATAATGATTTTAACCCTTAATGACCTAAGAGCAAAAAATATAGAAACTGAAAATACCATAGCTGAACTATTGGGAGTTGAAACAGAAGAGTTATGTAATAATAGATGTAATAGTATTTTATATGCCTCCCAAAACTAGGGCATGGACAAAAGAAGATTACAAAGTTAATAAGAGAATCCATTATTAAACTAAAGATGATAACTGAACGAAGAAACAGAATAATAATAATGGGAGATTTTAATTGCAGAGAAGTTGACTGGGAAAGTATGGATGCCAGGAGCAATGAGGAATCATGGGGAAATAAATTAATGGAACTGGTGATGGAAAACATGTTCTATCTATCTATCTATAGCCCGACGCCCTAATCCCGCAAAGGGTGGCCGCAGACAAAACACCTCCAAGTCACTCTGTCGCCCACCATTCGACTACCCTCCCCCCAACTCACCCCCCCCTCCCTCATATACCTCTCAACTCCATCCCTCCACCTCACCTACATACACCCTCTTAGTCAGTCTTTCATTCTCCATTCTCTCCACATGTCCAAACCACCTCAGTGTATTTCTCCTAATCCACATCTACCCCACAACGTTCCTTCACTTCTTCATTCGTCAACATGTTAACCCAAGTAATTAATGAAAATACAAGAATTAGGGGTGGTGATGAACCATCAAGGCTCGACTTAGTATTCACAAAGGACCCAAATGATCTGAGGAATACAACCTACCAATGTCCCTTTGGTAAAACTGATCATCTGGCTATTGAGATGAAAGTGGTGGGAGTAAGGGAAGGAGAAAGAGATAAAAAACACAGAGAAAATAGATACAATTATGGGAAGGCAGACTTTGCTTCCCTGTGGAACTTTTTCCAAAATGTACTCTGAAGTAAAATGAATATGATCACATATGTTGATGAGAAATATGAGTTTCTGATAGAAGTGTATAAAATAGGAGTTAGTAAATATGTCCCAAAATTTTCTGCAGCTATGGAATGGAAGAAAGAATGGTTTAACAACAGATACAGAATGGCACATGAGGCAAGAAAAAGAGCATGGAATAAAGTGAGAAGAAGATATAGTGAAAGGGCTTGGGAGGAGTACAAGCAGGTAAGAAATGAATAAGTAAGTGTGCAGTGAGAAGAAGAAAGAAAATATGAAAAAGATATTGTAACTAAATGTAAAAAAGAGCTGAAACTATTTTATAGGTCTGTAAATGGTAGGTGGTGGCTACCATCATCCACTCACTTGATGTGGTGCTGCCTACTTCTTCCTTAGCCTTTATCATTCTTTTTCTGTGTCTGCCCTCCTCTCTTCCTATTTTTCCCATCTTTCCTGTTACTTCTTAATGCTTTTCTTTCATTTACAGGTGGCTTTACATCGAGTGACAAGCCAAATGGTTTCCTGTAAGCCAAGAAACCACTTACAATGCTGGTTGGTAACCATATAACCAAACCATACGTGCTCCCTACATGTCAACAAATGGGTTGGTGAAGGGTTAGTGCCCCTCTCCGTAAAACAAATAACTCAAAGCCAAATTGCCACCCCTTACGGGATTATGGCATCTGGCAATAGATAGATAGATAGTTTGTAAATGGTAAAATGAAAATTCAGGACAGTATAATGCGACTGAGGCATGGAGATGAAACTTGCGAAAGAGAAGAAGATTTGTGTGAAATAATGAACAACAAACTGCTGTCAGTCTTTGTGTTGGAAGAGGAATTTAGGGAACCTGAAATAGAACCCAGGATGACGGAAATGGCAGAAATTACTGCTGACGTGAATGAGGTGCTGCAGCTGATGAGGGATTTGGATGTAAGAAAAGCAATGGGACCAGATGGTGTGGATGGATGGATCCTGAAGGAATGTGCTGACCAGTTAGTGTGGCCTGTTTATATCATCATCAAGACTGCTAAAGACTGGAAAAGAGCAAATATTGTGCCAATCTTCAAGGGAGGAGATAAGGAAGATCCACTCAATTACAGACCTGTATCTCTTACTAGTATTTTTTGTAAAATCTGCTAGAAAATTATTGGAAAAAGATGGATAAAGTATTTAGAAGAAAATGAAGTGATAACACCAAGACAATTTGGTTTTAGGGAAATAAGATCATGTGTTACTAACCTATTAAGTTTCTACAGTACGGTAATTAATGTCATACAAGAGAGAGAGGGATGGGCAGATTGTCTATCTTGATTTCAAGAAAGCATGTGACAGGGTGCCTTATAGGAGACTGCTGTGGAAGCTGAAGACCTTTGGAGGGGTGCATGGGAAACTATTAAGTGGATGGAAGATTATTTGAAAGGAAGGCAGATAAGATCAGTTCTAAGAGACAAGGTTTCACAATGGAGAAATGTGACTAGTGGAGTACCCCAGGGCTCTGTCTTAGCCCCAATAATGTTTCTGATATATGTGAATGATTTACCAGAGGGTTTAAATAGTTACATGAGTATGTTTGCAGTTGATGCTAAAATCATGAGACATATTAAAGATACTGATAGTTGTAAAAAACTGCAAGAGGACTTGGACAAACTCCACAGATGGAGCCTGACTTGGAAAATGGATTTTAATGCCAAGAAGTGTCATGTACGTGTTAGAAATGGGAATGAGTGAAAAAAGACCGCACTGGACATATAAAATGGACAGTGAGATAATTTGTAAAAGAAAAGATGAGAAAGACTTGGGAGTGACTATTCAGGATGACTTGTCACCTGAAAAGCATATAAACAAAATCACTGGGGGGACTTATGGATTACTGTCCAACATGAGGGTGGCTTTTAACTATCGGACGAGGAAATGCTGAGGGAGTTGATAGTGACCATGATAAGATCAAGACTGGAGTATGCAGCTGTGGTATGGTCACCTCATTTGAAGAAGCATATTGATAAACTGGAGAGGGTTCAATGGATGGCAACAAGGATGATACCATGCTTAAGGGAACTCACCTACGAGGAGAGATTGGAAAAACTGAGGTTACTAACACAGCGAGAGAGAAAGGAAAGAGGTGATGATCATGATATTTAGAAATGTAAGAGAACTGGAAAGGGTGGATAGAGAGGATCTTTTTGTGCTGGATGATGGAAGAACAAGAGGTCATGACTTCAAGTTGAGGAAAAGCAGATGTCTTAATGATCTTACAAGATTTAGTTTCCCGAATATAAGCAAAAGTATTTGGAATGACTTAGACAAAGAGGTGGTGCAGGCAAAGAACATTCATGTGTTTAAAACTAGACTAGATAAATATAGATATAGAGACAGGACAACATGAATTTAGGTCAATTCCTGTATACCACAAATAGGTAAAAAACACACACACACGCACATATATGCAGGCAAGCGCACGCAAGCACCCAACAGGCCTGGGATGGCCATTGTTAACGTTTTTGTTTTACTGTCAACGTTATAGTGCATTAATTTCTTGCTGCGGTGTGTTCATAGTTATATTGTATACTTTTTACATATCCTAGTGTTTGATGTTTGTGTATTAGTAATGTGACTATGAGTGTAAAGTATGAGGTTAGCTTGAGATGTAACTGCCAGTTAAGAATGATGAGTGGGGTGGGGGGAGGGGTAGGGGTATGGGGGAGGGTTAGAAACTGGGGTAGAGGTGGGTTGAACTCGTTTTGTCCCCCCCTCATGTCTTCCCTGGGTATATAGGGGTAGGAAGGGGACACCCCCGAGCATAAATCAGTTATTGTGAGTGTACATGATCTTTAAATATATACTTAAAATGATATAGGTTATTGTTTTACTCTCTGGAAATGTATAGAAATGTAGATGCATAGCTGCAGGCAGGTACATCCAAGGCCATGAGCAAGTCCAAGCCAGATAAATCCTTAGATAAAGCCCAGAAAATTTCGAAAAAAGATCTGAAAATTTTTTAAAATTCTGCCTTGACAAATTCGGAGTACTTGGATTTTCGGATTATTGGTGGCCGGATTGGAGGACTTTTACCATACATATTGTCTAAAAGCTACATGGTTACCTTGGGCAGTGCAGGAACCTGGATGAGCCCCTTGAAGTACTGAAGGTTTCTAGTATTATTGTAGAACTGTTGCAACTGCTGGAACTGTTTATAAAACCTACTGCGGTGGCCTCCCAACATGTCCGTCGGCAGTGCTGTGGTCAATTTTCTTTTTAATACCCAGTTAATGGTTACAATGGTACTTCAATTATCCTTAACTTTAACAACAGCCTTTCTCACCATTAATCAAAATGTACTTTCTGAATTCTGCAAAAACATATCTCAAAGCTCAATACTACAGAACACTGACTAGACCACAATGAAAATTTCTGATTTATGTCAGAATGTAAAAAATTATTGATAATCAGTTTCTATACAGTACACAATAATCTTGTGCCAATAATGTTTAAGACTTTCGTCACTTCTCCTATGGTGCCAGATACATATGCAGAAATTGAAAATACATACTAATGAAATGAAGGCAAATAATCTTGCTTTGGGGGGTACCACTGCATTAATGTTAGAGAAATTATGACAATGAATGAAGTGATTTTAAAACTAATCATGAAGTTCTAACTGTACTAATGAAAATATCCAAGTTCACAGAGTCAATTATTCTTCTGCCAAAATCTGCTCAAGGATATACAGTACTGTCCAACAAAGTACAGAGTGTATGCACAGCCTGAAATTATGGGGACAATTAATACATTACATTGTCTTGTGTAGTAGGTGCCTGCAAATAACCTGAAATAATTTCTGACGTGAAGGATTTCATACACAACAAGAGATGGATAAAAGAAATATTCAATATACTCCTCCAATAAAAAAATGAGTATTTTATTTTATTCTTGCTACATTCAGATAATTCTACTTGGTTTAGTGAGGCATTTCAAATTAGAAGGGTGTGCTACAACCTTTGCTAACTTCTTCTATATTAGATATTCCTTTTAACTTGAAAGTCCATCATCTGATGGTGGCCTATGTCAAATGAGAAATATATCAGAGTGAAGGGGTTAAAGAAGAAGGTAGCTTCTACACTGAGGAAAAATTACAATATGTGAAGATGCAAAATGAGGATTATAAGTTTCCTTACTAAGCCACCGAGTCTACTTTGCACTTATGGCATGTCAGTCACTTTTTTCCTGGATGAATCATATGTACATGAGTGCATCAGGAGTGTAATGCTGTATGGTAGTGAGACCTAACCAGTAAAGGAAGAGGATATTCAAGGGCTCAAACGTACAAAGCTGACAATGAGAGATGGATATGTTGTGCATCCTTGAATGTGAGACCTAAGGGGGGTGGGGGGGGCAGGTATATGACTGAAGAGTTGGGAGGAAGGATGGGACTGGAGTGTACTGGCTTTGTGATGAGGAGGAGTAGACTGACATGGTTTGTACATCTAAAGAGGATGAAGGATGACAATTGGGTGCAAAAAGTGTCAAATGTGAATGTCGACGGTAGGGTTGCAGGAGACAGACTGAAAAAGACCTGGGAAGAGGTTATTTCTACCATTTTTAGAAATAACAGACAAGTTATAAGTTAAATGCACAACAGGTGAAACAGGTTATTTGCAATCAAATACATTATGCTGAATTTTAACAGTATATGAGAAAGAATACTGACGTGCAACAATAATGAAATATTTCTGAATGTCATAAAAAAATCAATGTCCTATTACTCTTCATGAAAAATTATCATTATTATTAATATGCATACACCATGTTAATCACAGTAAATTACAGTCACCTCTCACATAATGTGCAATCAGAGAGCGCGGAAACAGTCATAGCATGGCCCTTTTTTCTTGAGTCCAAGATATGGTAAAAACACGATTTTGACAAATATTACGCAGGTGGAGAAATTGCCCATTTCTTAAAAGAACATACTACACTGCTACGATAGTGAAAACACGGCCTGAGGAAAAAATTATGGAATATTTAGTCATTACGTGAGACAACTGGTCAAAACACGATAAAAAACAGACAAAACACAGATAGATTTAGTCAAAGCATCTTACATTTTCCCGTTACGTATGCATGTGTCTGGGCCGGGTGTCGTCACGGTCTACTGAGCATTCCCGGTCCACTCCAGTCAACCCTCTCCCCATGTTCTGCTGCCACACGTGCTGTATCTTAATTCTGCTCTTTTTTTTTTTTGGCCACATGCTCCAGCCTGACGATGCTGCCTCACTGTGACACAGCAAGATAGCAGAAGAGTTTAACCCAGGAGCAGAAGCTTGACGTGATAACCGGATGGAGAGAGGAGAGCGCAATTGTGCCATCACCAAAGCTTTCCAGGTCAGGGAGTCAACTATTCGTACGATCCTGGCCAAGAAGAACGCCATATTGACAACAGTGAGGGCCTACAGGGGATCTGCCCCGGACAAGAGATTTTGAGTGTCTGACCCAGCGCTTGTTATGATGGAAAGGTACCTGGTCATGTACTGCAACCGATGGGAGAGGGAAGAAGTTTCAATCGACTCAATAAATTTACGAAGGACAGCCTGCCACCTGAATTCTGTTGCTTGCTGTAAGCTGTCTCAACCCCCTGGCAGATTTAAGGCGTCGAGTGGTTGGTTTGCCAATTTCCGGAAGAGGAAAGCTTTGAGAAGAATGCAGGTGACAGGAGAACGAGCATCAGCGGATGCTGGAGCAGCAGAGACGTTCATCGATGCATTGAAGGGAATAATCAGGGATGGAGGCTACACTTATGAGACAGGTCTGCGCTACAGACAAGTGCCAAGGACAACGTACATCACAAAACAACAGAGGCAAGGCAGGGGAAGGAAAGCTGATACGGTAGGCATCACTCTACTTCTGTCATGCAATGTTGCAGGCCACAGAATGAGGCCATTAGTTGTAAGCAACGTGAAAAAACCAAGGTGTTTTAACCCTTAAACCGCGGGCTTGTCTTGCTTTGACTTGCGGCTCCCGCAGGCATATTCGCGCTCCGACAGACTCTAAAAATATTTGCCAAAAATCAGTTATTAGCCCTAAAATATTAAAATCATATATACTTATGGCACATACCTTCAGCTTTCTCCTTGGGTGTTTGTTGAGCCTTCGTCGAGTACCGTAGGACTTGTGGAGACCTCTGAAGTTGGGTAAAGAAGTCTCCACTTTACACTTCCCGACAACTCGTAATAAGATTACCACAGCCTGATATTATCACTAGAAACACTAATCTATGATTCTCAAATAGTTTGGAATCCATACTCCCCCAAAAAAGACACTGTGAAAGCAATGAAAATTACGAGGGCGTATGACCATCCCACTTCCGATCGTTCGCCGCTAGTGTTGTCTATTGTTCATAAAAACACTCACAGTTTATATTTCTGTTACTATATAACACTTATATATATCTACAGTCTTTATCCATAAGTTTCCTTCAGTAATAGTAGTTTATAGTCACTGCAGGGATTCAATTTCTTTCAGTAAAATACGTAGCATTCACTTTCTCGTCCTGTATACTAGCATTGAGAGTGAATGTCACTTTCACCTTCACTCTCATAACTCATAGTATTCATACATGCAAGAGTGAAACTTTCACTTTCATTACTCCTAGTATATATACTCGTATTCTTATAACACCACTCATTTACATTTCTATTTACGTTCTCTACTTTATTTACATTATTTACATTTCTATTTTATTTACACTGTGTTATGCACTGTCACTTGAAGTAACTTATAAAACTATTTTCCACTGTTCACTTATATTTACATTCATTGCTGTCACTTACTGTTTACACAGTATTTACACTTTATTTACAATTCCACTTGCACTGTTTTACTCAATAAAAAGATCAGTCACTCTCTATCAGTTGTCAGCCCTTTACCTCTTTCCACACGAGGTTTAGTAGGGGGTAAAGGTCACAGGGCCCTTTGCATGGGGCTATAAAGCGGCGGAAGTTAGCAGGAGCAAATCTGACATACTCCCACTTTCAAAGACGACAGTGAACTGATAGTAGTGGCCTCCTGCCGCCTGGCTAGGGTGAGTGCAATACTACCAACTTCAGCCCTGTGAGACCTGCTAATATATAGCAATGAAATGATTAGCAGGAAACCAAGACAATACATAATAATTTAGGTAGTTCCAGGTGAATGTAAATACCACTTAGGCTTCTCCCTTCCCTCCTTATATGTATATTTATTACGAAAATAGATTATACGGCATATTTCAAGGGGAAATAAACAGCGAAAATTAGCGAACGAGTGCACGTGAGGTGTTGTCAGGTGATAATTAGCCAATTCCAGGTGTATGGCACTATCACTTACCTTATTTCTTTTTTGTATATATTATTTGGTATAAGAATAGGGCATAGGGCTTATTTCAATGGATGAAATCAGTGGAAAATTCCAGGAAAGATTTACTTAGCACAGAATACAATGTGGTGGCCTGCAATAATTAGGTAGTTCCAGGTGAATGTAAATATCACTTAGGCTTCTCCCTTCATTTCTTATATATATTTTTATTACGAGAATAGATTATACGGCATATTTCAAGGGAAAATAAACAGCGAAAATTAGCGAACGAGTGCACGTGAGGTGTTGTCAGGTGATAATTAGCCAATTCTAGGTGTATGGCACTCTCACTTACCTTATTTCTTTCTTGTATATATTATTTGGTATAAGAATAGGGCATAGGGCTTACTTCAATGGATGAAATCAGTGAAAAATTCCAGGGAAGATTTACTTAGCGTAGCACGGCCGGGCAGGCGAGAGGATAGGGTGATGGAGGGGAGGCAGGGAGGGGAGTCAAGAACGGGGAGAAATGGCTAAATTGTCAACAATGGATGGGAGTACAGATGAGATTAGGAGTGCTGACTAGTGTTGGACACTGGTAGTACTGATAGATGATACAAGCCACCACTTCAAAGCCCGGGCAAATTCAAAATAACACAGAATCACAAAAGTGTCGCCCCGCGGTATGATCCCTTGCTCCCAAGCGTCACGAAAGTGACGCCCCGTGGTTAAGGGGTTAAGCATCTAAAAGACATGAATGACTAAGAGGTGTATTGGGAAAAGCCAAGAACAGGGTGGATGACAAGGGATATATTAAACAGGTGGTTCAAAAAAAATTATATTACAGATGCAAAGAAAAGATGTGTGATCAGTCAGGTATTCCCTTTAAAATCCTGTTGGTGTTAGACAACGCACCAGGGCACCCAGCCTATTTAGAGGGTTTGCATGAAAATGTAAAGGTAGTGTTTTGGGCAGCCAATACTACTTTCCTCTTGCAACCCTTAGACCAGGAAGTGATTGCTTCTTTAAAATAACATTACGAGACAATTTTGTCTGAGTACTTATGGGAAGCCACAGACAATTGTGAGGAGGAACAGCTCCTCCAGGAGGAAGTGCTGCATGGGGATGATGATTTGGAGGCATCTGATGAGTAGGTTTTGGATGACCCAGGTGAACTAGTGCAAGGTCCCTCTCATGCGCCTCAGCCTGACCCAGCTGAACCGGTGCCAGGTCCCTCCCATGCGCCTCAGCCTGACTTTTCACAGCGTCGCCTTTTAACTGTGACCGCATTTTGGATGTGGTACAATATGAGGAATGTCATCATGAACATTCTTAAGGTGTGGGATTTGGTGTCTGTGGCAACGATAAATCACGCCAGGCGCAAGCTGGCACCTGAGTTGTGTGCCGCTAGAGGTTGTGAGGTACAGTCACTACAGGCTGTGCGGCAGGAAGCGGTTTGAGCTTGCAGGGCAGTGGCAGGCTGTAAGCAGGTGCAAGAGGAGGATTTGGTAGAGGTTGTGGAGGAAAACATGATGCCAGAGGTTGCCATGGAACGCATTGAAGAGCTCAACAGAGAACATCATGAGGCAGAGGAGCTGGAAAATCAGGCTGAAGCAAGAATAACAGCACCAGTTATGACCATGGGTCGCATAAATAACATCTTCGCTGGTGCAGAGGCACTCAAGGAAGCCATAATGGCTTATGATGTGGATGAGAGTCAGAAGGCTGATATTGTGGGGGCTGTGTTGAATGCAACTGGGCCCTATGAAGACCTCAGGCAAGAGAAAATACGACAACACCAGCAGACTTCACTCACCCGGTACTTTCGTCCCCAACAATTGCCACAGCAGCAGGAGCCAGAGGATGATGCAATGTCTGTGAGTCCCCTTGACTTTGAAGGGTTTGTAGAGGAGGTTGAGGAGTTGCAATGGAGGATTGTGGTTGTACAGAATTTACCTTCTTCGTCAGATAAGGACCCTGTGGACCCAGCATTGCCAAAGGACAGTGCTGGGGACCACTAGGAGTCCTGCCCTGCCTTGGAATCCCCCCCCCCAAGCAAGACCACAACCTCTTCAATTCAAGGTGAGGAATCCTCTAGTGTTTGTATGTACAGTACCCATGCGTCCAACACGCGTTAGTCCAGCACGATTCACGTCCAGCACTGAGAGCAAATAATTAGTGTTATTTAATACGATTTAATTACTGCAACACGAGTATGTTAGCATAACACGCACAGAGCTCCGAGAAATGGGTGAAATCCGCAGAGTTCACCTATAGCACGATCACCCCCGGTCCAACACGGTCATACTGGACATTCCCATGATGATGATAGCCAATGAAAACTTCTGATCAAGTAGCTTTCCCAGCCCGCTATCGTGACGTGATCGTGATGCCGCCCAATTAAAAACGTTTCTACTGTCACGTGATGTTTTGTTTAAATTTCTCCTGCCACAGCGCCACTCAGTCGCATAATTCGCATTGGAAGGTGCTTTTTTCTTGCTGCATTTTCTGCCCTTGTTACTGCATTTTACCCTGCTCACGATGCCTAGGAAGCCTTCTGAGAACCCCAAGAAGCGTCGGCACCTACCTCAGGCCACCAAGCTAGAAAGCATCGAGAGGAAGAAGAAAGGGGAGAGGAAAGTTGACATTCCCAAGGCCTACGACATGAATGAAGCCAACGTGAGGACCATAATAAAAAACCAAGACAAGATCCTGGCAGCAGTGAAGGCTTACAGAGTGCTAGGACAGGCAGAAGCAGGACCTTCCACGGCTGTGGACGAAGATAGTGATTCTGAGTGTGATTTCGAAGGATTTATGAGGGAGGTTGAGGAGGAGCAGCAGCCATTACCCACTAGTGACGCCAGCAGCCATCCTCCGGGGACCCAGTAGGACCACCTACAGCCTTGGATACCACCTTCCATTCCCAGCAAGCCCACCAACACTATCCTAAAAGGTTAGTTATCATTCATACCACAGTACCATTTATTATAATTACAATAGTACCAATATATGTATAGGTATATGGTAGATATTTAGGGTGACTTTTCCTACGGTTGCTGACATAATTCATTTTCCCCCATAAGCTCTATTGTTTGTCCAACACGTTTTTGGGTCCAACACGGGACCCATGCATGGAGGGAGGGAGGGGGAAGCTGGATGCAGTTGTGAATAATCTTATGAGTCAGAAGAATATAACTGATAAACCAACTTCTGCATCTGATGTCCAACTGGCATCATTCATTCTCTTCTTCATAACTATGATATCCTGCATAAGAAATGAATCAGACAATGTTTCTTTCAGTGTGGAATTCTCAGTAGAATTTCAGTCATGGTGCACAAGACCTTGTAGTTTCACCTTTTAATCCACTGGATATAAACAAAAATGTTGTATCAGAGATCTTCATAAAACATACTGCCCACTTGATCCATTCAATGTATCAGTTGACAGAAGAGCATGAACATGCAGCAGAATTTATTTGTAAAATAGTAAATGTTGTTTCTTTGAAGGCAACTCTGTGAGGTTGAGAAACATGCCTTGCACTGGCCCCTACTTACGAAGCCCAGTCTTGATGCTGAGAGCATGTTAAACCACCATCCTGTCTAATGTTAAACCATCATCCCATCTCCAACTTGTCACTCTCGTCCATGATTACTGAACAGGTTATACCAGACTAACTCACATTATTACTGGATCAAAAGAGAGTTGTTTCTCCCATACAGTCAGCATATAAGCAATACCACTCAAATGAAACTGTACTAATGAAGATTCATGGCAACTTGGTTCTGAACACCTGCAGTGGGATGCACTCTCCCCTGCTTCTGTTGGATCTGTATATGGCAGTTGACACTGTAGATAAAAACTACTGCTAAATGACCTGCATTTTTATGGTGTCCATGATGATGCTCTTTTGCTTCTTAAGCCGTATCTGTCTGCCAGATCTCTGAGAGTACTTGTGGACAACACTTGTTCATTCTCAGTTCCCCTTCTGTTTGGAGTTCCTCAAGGATCTGTTTTAGGTTCTGTTCTATTCACAATTTATATGAATAGTTTGTCATCTCTACTTTAAGCACATGATGTGTCCTATCATTTTTATGCTGATGACACTCTGCTTTATAACAAGATGACAGATATTAATGATACCAAGAATAAATCAGAGTCCCTGATGACTGATATTAAAATCTCAATGGGAAACAGATTATGCTGAATGAAGCTTAAAGAGAAATAATCATTAATACTAAGGGAAACATGAGGCAAGGTGATGCTGATAATGCCCTGATTTAAGAAAAGATCTGTGGGTCACAATTTCATCTGGCTAGCTTTGTCCAAAACCTGGGTATATATTTTAATTCAAAACTAACTTATGAAGAATAGATTAATCAAAGTGTTAGAGGTTGCAATCTGCACATCAGAAACCTGTACTTTGTAAGACAGCCGCTGAATAAACACTGCCTCTTAACATTGGTCCATGCTATGGACCAGTC
Organism: Coenobita brevimanus; assembly: GCF_032717465.1. Lineage (NCBI taxonomy): Eukaryota > Metazoa > Arthropoda > Malacostraca > Decapoda > Coenobitidae > Coenobita > Coenobita brevimanus. The sequence goes on from NC_137023.1 coordinate 41,776,545, forward strand.
TGGTGTTGATTACTGTTATTCATTATGTATTGGCCTCTCAATCCATCTTATCAAGAAGGTTCAGTCTGTGCTGAATGGAGTAGCTAGGCTTATCTTTGGCCTTCCCCCAAGAATCCCAACTACAGTACCTCATTTCTGGTTATGTTGCACTGATTGCCAGTAAAGGGTAGAACTGAATTTAAACTGTGTCTTGTTACCTAAGTTTGGCAAACCAAAGTATCATCCTGAATTGTTAAAACTTCAGTTGGCACATTCAGGTGTGATGATAAGTGAAGATGATTCCTTGTGCCTTAATGAGCAACTGTTCACCAGTCACCTTTCTCTGATTGGCCTTTCTCTTATACAGCCCTTACATTACATAATAAATTGCCATTATTTATGAGGAAAATGATATATGTTGGCTCAAACCTTTTCTCTTTTCACGATGCTACGACATGAGGAGAGGTGGTGTGATAGATGATTACAAGGTTTAATTGCTGCCACTTCTTTTTGCTGATAATGTCTGTATCGTATGCGAGTGATGTCACGATTCTTGTAAATGTAAAATGTGCTAAGCACTACTGAATTCCTTAGGCAGACCAGTACGGGTGCCTTTGAGAAACAAAAGACCAGATTATTATTATAATTATTAATATTAATATTATTAATAATATTATTATTATTACTGTTACTATGACTACACAGATACAGTATCCACTTGTATGCAACTTAAACCGTACCATAAGGCTGTCTCCTGCAACCCATTTCTCCCTCTGTCTCCCTCACCCCATCCCTCCCTCCACCTCCCTCACCCCGTTGCTCCTCCTAACTTCCTCACCCAATCTCTTTCTCTGTCTCCATCACCTGGTACCTCCACATACCACTTTCCTTCCCTGTCTTCCTTATCCCTCATGTATCAAGCTGTTATCCAAGGAGAAGTGCCAAAACTTAACCATGATCAAGGAGGCTAAACTGTACCGCAAGCTCAAGGATCTATCTTCCTATCTATCTATAGCCCGACACCCTAATCCCGCAAAGGGTGGCCGCAGACAAAACGCCTCCAAGTCGCTCTGTCACCCACCATTAGACTACTCTCCCCCCAACTCACCCCCCCTCCCTCGTATACCTCTCTACTCCATCCCTCCACCTCATCCTCGGTCTACCCCTCCCTCTCCCTCCCTCCCTCCACCTCACCTACATACACCCTCTTAGTTAGTCTTTCATTCTCCATTCTCTTCACATGTCCAAACCACCTCAGTGTATTTCTCCTAATCTTCTCAACCACATCCACATCCACATCCACCCCACAACGTTCCTTCACTTCTTCATTCATCAACCTGTCCCTCCACATGCTCCTCTCAAGTAACTCAAGGATGAGGTTTATAAATACATGTAGCCAATACTGCAGTAGTATTCCCTTAATTATTAGAGATGTAGCATCTCAGTCCAAATAAAAAAGCTACACACGCAGTCTGGTGAGGAACCATTTACCATCTACTGATTGCAATGATGCAGTTTTCAGTCATGTACTTTTGTCTTGGAGGGGTTAAAGTTTTGCCTATACTGAAAAGACTTTTGGTGCACATAAACTCTTGATAAGTTATGTCAGTCAATGGCTCTTTAACAGACTTGAAGATAAAGAACTGAATATGAGTGCTAATTTGTCAAGCTACTAGATGTTGCCTTTAATAAAACAAAACAATGACCCAAACTACTAGTAGACAAAACAGTAATCACTGTCCCCATAATTTCAAAACTACTGAACTTCTACTTCAAGATTAGGGCATATGTTTCAAACTGCTTTACTGATTCTAATTATGATTATCTATAAATTAACAAAGAGAAAAGTAATAGCCTAATGACTAGCCATAAATGAATGAATATAACAGAAAGAATAACTTCCTTAAATTATGTATAACACAGAATCAGAGTATCAGAATAAACATTACTTAAGTCAAGCAGCAGAATACACTCTCTGTTTGCCAACAGTGTGCAAAATACATAATACACATCAAGCAGAAGCTACAGTAGGTTGCTCCAACCGGTGCAAATTATTTCTGCTGAGGTAAAGAGTGCAAAGACCAATTATGGAAAATATCTGAAACACATTGTAACTATATTGTACAAAGAAACAAGCTTTGGGACAAAAAGCAGATTATCCCGCCATGGCAGATACTGAAGATTTCTGTAGCTGGTAACCAAGCAACACGCAGCATGGCATTAATAAGGGCAGGATAATTTCTTGCACTTGGTATACAAAGTGGAGGAACATTCTGAAACTGCCAATAAACTAATGTTTATAGAATATCTGCATTACAAAAGAAAAGAAAAAAAAATGGAACCATTTCTAATGTCTTTAAACCCCAGTCACTTCATGAGTGACTGGGAAATAAGCAAAATAATCCCCTTGCTTGGTCCATCTCACACCAACATCTGTAGCTGAGAATTTTGTCAGTGTGAGGAGCAGTTCTACTTGGGGGGGGGATGATGATGATGATGATGATGATGTATTTACGTTATTACTGTTACTCTTGAGACTTCCTCCACTGGACATAGTTGGTGCATCTGGAAGACACAGGGCTTGGTGGGGGTCTACATGTCTCATTTTAATATGTGGTCGAGTGATGGTAGTTATGGTAATGAAAAATGGCCATTTTTGGTATACTGGATTTGGTATGGTGCTCTGACTGGAATCCCAATGGTATTTTTGGACTTCTTATGGATGTAGAGAATACGAGAAAAAAATGCATCCAAAAATATTTATTCCCTACCCTCACTGACATTCTACTTGTCCATCAACATACTCATCCCCTTGCAGCCTCATATCAGTCTCAAGTAGCAATTCCTTTGACAGGAGCAGAACCTTCCTGACCAGCTGTTCAAATCACTGGTGTTTATGTAGTGAGGAAGCAACTCTTTTTTCCATACCTATCACATCCTTAGAATTACAGGGCTAGTTGTATCTTACATAGGCTCGAGTGGAGAAGCAAATATATTTTTGTGAGGAAGTTAGTTTATGAAATCTCTCTGGTCAAACCCAAATGTATGAGGAAATCTGCAGAAGATGGAACTGCTCCACTGCAATAGAGTGGGACCTGAGTGCAACATTAGCAGCGTTGCTGCAGCTGTGGTTTACTTTCGTACAGCTTCATCTCAACCCTTCATTACTAGGACCATCTGTTAATCAAAATGCATGTAAAATCACCTGGCAATATGAATGAATAGCGAGAAAAACTAGCACCACACTTAGAGAGGCTATATGGCACTACAGCAGCAAAGAATGGAGGACAATTAAATTAGATGCAAAACAAGCAGAACTGGAAGAAAAGTAAAAATATTAAAAATAAAAAAAGTTGGAGAATCACCAAGGAAATCAATAAGCAATGGGGGGGAGGGAATAATGAACGGAAAGAAAAAGCAGTGACAATCGCAAAGTATGAACGGGCAGTCAAGAAAAAGATGTCGGATAGTCAAGGGCCAGCTACAGTGTGAACAAACTGGTGAGAGGTCACCACCCATTAAGTGACTGTGAGTGAGGCAGGTGTGGCCCAAGCAAAGAGGAACAAGGACAGTCTCTCATTGACACATGGGGTTAGTGGAAATAGACCAAGGAAGAAGAAAGGGTTTAACGATATGAAGCTTGTTGGTGACCTGGGAGTCCCAGGTTTGCCAGAGGCCACGAAATAGGCAAGTAAGAATATGAAAACAATCAAGAGCAGGAATGGGTCAGGGAGAAGATGTGAGAGACAGAGAACCAGTACGAGCCAGCGAGTCTGCACGTTTATTACCAGCAATCCCAACATGACCAAGGACCCAGCAAAATTGAACCAACTTTTTGCAAACAGAAAAACAGATGAGCCACTCTTCAATTTGGGTGACAAGGGGATGAGAAGAAGAAGAGGTCCGTAGAGAAGAAAGTACACTGTGAGAATCGGAGAAGATAACAAGACGAAGAGGAATGAAACAGTGACTTCAGAAAGAAAAGAACAGCATAAAGCTCTGCTGTGAGAACACCCACAACAGAAGGAAGGGAACTGGAAAAAGAAGACTCAGGGGAGATGACAGCAAAACCAACATCACAAAGAGATTTGGAACCACTGATAAAGACAGGAGTAGCAGAAGAATGAAAGACATGCGTTCAAAGAAAGGGAGCGGAGAGCGACAGGCAAAAGAAGAGAGTGAAAACAAGGGAAAAAAGAAGACTCGACCGCTGGAGGTGGTAGAAGCCAAAGGAGGAAAGAAACAGGAAGAAGGGGAAGAATGGGTGGAGAGGTGAAACCAATGGATGGAAGAAGAGCAGGGACACAGAGGGAGAAAAGAAGGAGGAGATGAGAGGCAGACTTAAAAGAAGAGTGGAGAGAGGGAGGAGGGTGGTGTAAATTTATTAGATGAAAAATGAAGCACAAGTGCATAAGACTTAACTGTAAGGAGAGAATGATGAGAGGAGAAGGGAGGGGGATGCCCAATTCAATGCAAAGGCTTGCGGCCGGGGTTGACTGAAAGGCACCTATGGTTAAATGATGACCAGAATGATGAAAGGAATAAAGTTTTGAAAGAATACAGGCAGAGGGAGAACAATAGGCTTGACACCCATAATCAAGTTTAGAAAGAATAAGGAGAGAGTGGTGACGAAGAAGTGTGGTGCAATCAGCTCCCCACAAAAGATGAGATGGAGTTTGTAGTAAGTAAAGACAGGGAAAAGTGGAAGAATGAAGGAAAGAAACACGAACATTCCAATTTAACCGAGAGTAAAAGACAAGACTGAGAAAGGCTGCCGAAGATTGATATGGAAGAGGGCTGTCACAGGGGTAAAGAAGTGGTTGAGGTATAGTATGGAAACAAGTAAACGACACTGCATAAGACTTGCAGGTAAAGAAATGAAAACCATGAGTGGTGGCCAAAGTAAAGGCTGTTGTAATGGCAGACTGAATAAGAGATTGGAGACGAGGGAGATCTGAATCTGTGAGGTAAATAGCAAAATCACTGACATACAGAGAGGTGGAAACAGTAGGAGGCAGGGAGGAGATGATACCATTAATGGTGGAGAAAAATGGCAGTACTGAGGACACAGCCCTGGGAGACATCTTCATGATGAGGCAGGCATGGGAGCGATGGGCACTGTGGCAGACATGGAAGATGTGGAGGGAAAGTAAATTTTGAAAAAAAACACCAATGATACCATGAAGACCAAGGGAACAAAGACAACACAAAATAGGACATCTTCATGTAGTACCGTATGCCTTTTCCAAATTTAAAAATACGTTATACCCAGATATATGATATCCCGGCTTAACGATGGGGGTAGAAATACAGTAGAGTCATGATCTGAGACAAAAGGAAACAATGATCATACAATAACATGGGCATTTAATTTCTCCCATAATACTTAACAGCACTGTAATAACACTCAACTGCGCCAGAGAAACTGTAGGAAATGGGTGTGTTTAGGTATTGGATTTCCAGATACAACTCATGTGTTACGCTTTTGTCAGTCACTGATTGGCTTCCTTGACCCGACCCGACCCACGTCTCACACCACCTGCCACAGCCTGCCTCAGTGTTGTGTAGACGGTCGCTGTGATGAGAAGTTTATTTGCTTATTTCCTTGCTCCTCATTTCCTCTCAGAACTCTGAGCATGTGGTTCCAAAGTAACTTTAGTTATGCCTAAACACCCTGAAAGTGCTATGAAGATAAGAAAAGCATTTATTCTAAATGAAAATGTAAAATTGTTGGATGAAGTGGCATGAGGTGTGGGATATTAAATGTAAACAATTAGACAGATATGAGTCACGTGTGTTTACGATGTGGATAGTTTTCTTTGTTGGAAAAAGAGTTAATGATGAAAGAGCAGTAAAATTCATGTTTTCGACTTTAGTGCAACGAGTGTGGGAAAAAACCAAAAAGGGCTTTGTGCCCGATGGTTGTTATGAACTGATGGTCTTTGGCCGAGAAAATTCGGATCTTACGATACGTGAAGACACTACGTGTTGAAATACATTCAGTAGTTAGGTAAGATAATTATGTGAGTTCAATTCTTGTGAATTATACTGTCATACAAATCATACTGCTTGCCTGACTTGCTTATTATTCACGATTACTGCATTCATGATTATTTGAGAAGTGAGAAATAAGCAATCACTCCATGCTGATGACTTTATAGCATTTTTTTTTCTTGTCATATTGTTGATGACTAATGGCTTTCAAAAATAGTTTCACACTTTTTTTTTTTTTTTTTTTTTTTTTTTTTTTAAACCAAAAGTGAAGCAACGTTGGGTCTGGTTAGTACTTGGATGGGTGACCGCCTGGGAACACCAGATGCTGTTGGCTCGTTCTCCCTACGTGTCAAGTGGGGTTGGTGGAGGATTAGTGCCCCTCCCTGTAAAACAATTAACTCTAAGCCCTTGGCCACCCCATGTGGGATATATGGCATCTGGCAATGAATGAATGATGAATGATTCCTGACGAAATACTGTATGCCTGATGCTGGGCAGCCATTATTCACATGTTGATTAGGTCAAAAGTTTTTTGCTTGATTGGTAATGACGACTTTCAAGAGGCTTAGTGGCAATCCTTGGTGATTAAAATTTTTATGGGGAGTATTAGGGAGAAAAACTAATCAGTTAGGGTAGGTCAGAACGCAGTATGCACTGATGTGTCCAGTCGGTGATATTGTATTTAAACACACTGTCTTGGGTGTCTTAAAGCAGACATATTTGTAATAATCTATCTATAATATATTTTTAATGAAAACTATGTGGCTCCTAGAACCTAACCCCCTGTTTTACATGTAAATGTATGTCATGTTTTAGCGCGAATTTGATTTTGCACGAGGTTCTGCATAACATAACTCGTCTTGTATGAAGACTCTACTGTACCACCATACCCCACCTAACGATGGCCAAACCCCGGTTTAACGATGAGTTTTGATTTTTTTAACGATTTTGATGATATTTTAGACTAAAATTGTGTTTTGGTTGATTTATAAACAGTTTTTAGACTTGGATTAATATGTTTTAGCCACAGGTGAGGTGAACACTGTCATTTTAGGGTACATTTTACAAAGTTTGAGTTTTTCTAGACTTGCAAGTATATCTGACGATTTTCAGATTTTACTTATTGGTTTTAGTGACTTATTTACAGGTGTTAGGCTTAGGTCAACTTCATTTACAGCTTACAGACCATTTAGATTGGCTTTAAACTTGTTTTTCAGCTCATTTGGGTGAGTTTTGGACTTGGTTCGGGGGGAAACCAAACGCTGAAAAATGCATCCCAATACTTTACATGTTAAAACTACCCCAATATACGATACCCTGCCAAACAATGGGTTTTTACCTAACCAACCGCATCGTTAAACCGGGGTATACCTGTATAGCAACGAAAGGCCGCCAAAAGGAAAAGGCAGAACGGATAAAATACTCCAGAGATAGGAAAGGATCTAAAGTGCTACGAGCTTTTCGATATCCAAACTGCAAGGGCGAAAGAAGACAACAGGATTCAAGGTGCCACATGAATCGATGACTGATCACACATTCAAGCAATTTACATTAAAAAAACTGGTCAGTGCAATGGGACAGTAAACCATGATCCCAAGTTCATCTGAATATGAACCTGGTGGACCACAAGCTGAAACTGCCCATCTACAGTACTGAAGTAGGTCTGGATTATATCTATCTATTTATCTATCTATCTATCTATGTGTGTGTGTGTGTGTGTGTGTGTGTGTGTGTGTGTGTGTGTGTGTGTGTGTGTGTGTGTGTGTGTGTGTGTGTGTGTGTGTGTGTGTGTGTGTGTGTGTGTGTGTGTGTGTGTGTGTGTGTGTGTGTGTGTGTGTGTGTGTGTGTGTGTGTGTGTGTGTGTGTGTGTGTGTGTGTGTGTGTGTGTGTGTGTGTGTGTGTGTGTGTGTGTGTGTGTGTGTGTGTGTGTGTGTGTGTGTGTGTGTGTGTGTGTGTGTGTGTGTGTGTGTGTGTGTGTGTGTGTGTGTGTGTGTGTGTGTGTAAAGCATGGTCCCAAGTTCATCTGACCATGAACCTGGTGGACCACAAGCTGAAACTGCCCTTCTACTGCAGTCCATCCCACTCTTTTGGGGAGACAAAGAGGGAGCTGCAGGATGCCCTGGTGTCACTATATAAAGGTGTTCCTCTCCAGCATCAAATCATCAGGTTGCAGGGATTAATACTGTATGGTTCTAGGAAGAATACATAAAACTCACAATGACAGTGGAAATATAATTCATGATCCTTATATGAGGTATTAAGTATTGAAGGGGCAAAGTCATCAAAAGTAAGAGTTTAGAGAATATAATTGAAAATGTTTAACATATTATTTTGCTGTAACTCTGACAGTAATTAACTGCTCATTCACATCACATGGAGTATGAGAACCATTTCTCTGGAACTTCTCCAAACATAATGAAAAAATAAGATTCCAAAAAATTCTACAGTCATCTCACTTTATCAAACAGCCTGTAATTTCACCTTTGAGTAAATAATAAAACACACACACACACACACACACACACACACACACACACACACACACACACACACACACACAGTGATCTCTTGGTTATATGAGCAGTGGTTTTTGTAATCATCACAAGATGAAAATCCTCACTCCTGCTATTATGGTGCAATTTTTTGGCTTAAAAACACTGTTAGCTTGCACATAAGCTAGGCCAAGCCCAAAAATCACAAACATTGGTTTGACTTCATCACACAAATGTGCTGTTTTCATTGGTAAGGAACATTTAGCTGTAAAAACTTATTTTTCATTGGCTAAAACCATCACAGTTGGGGTAGATGGTGAATTTCACAAAGAGTTCCCCACACCCAGGTGTGAATTGCAATATATGAGCTCAAATCCACCCTGTGTTTTCAATTACAAACAATGCAACATTAAATTTAGTGTTTCACTAACTTGTGACATATTATTATAATTACTAATAAAATACTCAAATTATTTCAAATGCACAGCAATAGTATGCAACTGATGTTGGTTTGACCAGTTTTTATTTACAACCAAGTCAGCAGCTCAGGGTCACAGACTCACTTCCTATTCTCATCCCCCTGGTTGTTTTCTATATTGTTCTAATCAATTTTATCGTGATAAATGAATGCTTACTGGCAATTTTTTTATTCCCTGTTCTCAATATCAATGCATCTACTGATTCACACATGCTTACTTCTCAAGTGTAATAGGAGACTTTCTAAAACTTACTCAAATCTAATGAAATTTTTTATAACATGAATATCCTTACATATTTAAATGCTAGCCTTACCTTACCAAAACTGTCTAACCTATTAAAAACAATATAACCTAACCAACCAAACCAAACCTATGTACATCTAACCTAACCAAACTTAACCAGGTCAAAGCTGAATTAACTTAACCAAGCCAAACCTAACCTAACCCAGTCAAAACTAACTTTACTTAACCATAACCTAGCCTGATCTAACCAAACCTAACCTAACCAAAACAACAATAACTTACCAAACATGCCAAAATGCCATAACCTAGGTTAGGTTAGGTTAGGATAATAATTTTGCATTAAATTTTATATAACCATGCATTATTTATTTACAGTGAGATGGAAGAGAGAGTAATATGTAGAGAGAAAGAGAGAGGTGAAAAGATTAGTAAGAGAAAGTAAAAAGAGAGTGGATGCGGAATTTGGAGGGAATTTGAGTGTAAAGTGGAGGGAATGTGAAAAATGTACTGGAAAGAGGTAAAGAGAGTTAGACAAGGTGCCAAAGAAGTCAGTTGGGGAGTGGAAGATAAAGATGGTAGATTACTGGTAGAGAAGGGAGAAAAAGTGAGCAGAGGATGAGAACAATTTAAAGAATTGATGAACATAGAGGATGGAAGTAATGCGAGTATAAGTGGCTGGGGAATGGCTGGGAGATGGGAGGATGTCAGATGAGAGGAAGAAATCAGTAGGATGAAAGTTGTGGATACAATGAAGATAGTTAAAATGGGGAAAACCTCAGGAAATGATGGAGCGTGTGGTGGAATGCTGAAGCATGGGGGAGAGATAGTACTAGAATGGCTGTGGAAGATGTGCAGACAGGCCTGGGAGGAAGGCAGAGTCCCGGAGGATTGGAAGTCAGGTATAATTATTTCCTTGCACAAAGCAAAAGGGGAAAAAGAAGTGTGTGTAAGGTGACCAGAGTCCCGCTTTCAGGCGGGACAGTCCCGCTTTTTGGACATCCGTACCGCTTTTTTAATTGTGACTAGAATGTCCCACTTTTTGAGCAAATTATCTTAAAAGTCCCGCTTTTAGAAACTTACTATTGCATTAGATATAACATGACCTTCTTTTATGAAATTAGGATGAATGAGAAAAATTATGGATAATCCTAACCAAATGAAATACAGAATTATTAATATAAAATCTGTGATGCTCACTGGCTGGTAACTTTGGTCGACCCATTCACTGTATCCTACGGTACGTTTGCAGTTCATAGGAGACGTTAGTACGGTTAGTGTTTAATTAGCAGCCTCAGTTTGAGGTGTAGCGCAGCAGTGGTCGGTCACATTAGACAATATCAATCTATCTATATATCTAACTATCTATATAACTATCTATCTATATCTACCTATCTATCTGTCTATACACACACACACATGCACGGACGCACACAAGCGCGCGTCCCGCTTTTAGCTTCAATAAATCTGGTCACCTTAAGTACGTGGTAATCAAAGAGGCAGTTGTCTTCTTAATGTAACAACAAAGGTATATGGTAGGATACTTATTGACAGAGTTAGGGAAATAACTGAGGAATTAGTTGGAGAAGAACAGGGAGGTTTTAGGAAGAGAAGAGGCTGTGTAGATCAGATATTCATTCTTAGATCTTTAGTGGAAAAGTTTCTAGAGAAAGGAAAGAAGTTGTATGCGACCTTCATGAATGTGGAGAAAGCATAAGAAAGGGTGGATAGACAATGATTGTGCAAAGTATTAAGAATATATGGAGTAGATGGGAAGTTGCTGAATGCTGTGAAGAGTATGTATGAGGGTGCTAAGGCTGCAGTGGATGTGGATAGTGAACTGAATTTTTCTATTTGAAGGTAGGATTGAAACAAGGATGTGACATGTCTCCATAGTTGTTCAATCTGTATATGGATGGGGTTATAACAGAGGTACAAGGTAGGGCAGTGGATGCTGGAATGGCCCTAATGAGAGAGTGCAGTGCTTGGAAACTCCCTGTACTGTTGTTTGCAGATGATACTGTGTTGTCAAGTGAAGATGAAAGGGAGCTGCAAGGCTTGGTGGATGACTTTGGGAGTGTGTGTACGACAAGAAATCTAAAGGTGAATGTAGCGAAAAGTAAAGTTATGGTCTTTGAGAGAAGTGAAGTCAGTGAATGTACAGTGAGGTTGGATGAGGAGGAAATGGAAAATGTGAGTGCAAGGTGATGCCAAAGTCGGTACCATTGGCCTATTCAACTTTACCATGCTGCCGCCTATGGGCGTCTATGGCCGCCCTCTCTAGTATTTTCAGTTCAAGGTCTGCTGCGGTCATGCATGGTGGGTAGGTTTTGGTCCCGGTAAAATTTCGGTTTTACGCTTCTTGGTCCATTTTTTGGTACCACCTTGCCATTAACATGAGGTCGAGGCTGCATACGCTTACTAGTTAATATCTATCTATCTATCTGTCTATTGCCAGACGCCTCAATCCCGTTTGGGGTGGCCACAAACAAATCGCCTCCAAGTCACCCTGTCCCCCGCCATTTCACTGCCCCGCTCCCAACTCACACCCCCCTCTCTCACATACCTCTCCACCCCATCCCTCCATCTCATCCTCGGCCTCCCCCTCCCTCTTCCCCCCTCCACCTCACTCACATACACTCTCTTCGTAATTATGTATTTATGTGTGTTATTTTACAGCTACAAGAGTGTCATAAAACAAAAGGTAAACAACAGAAACATTCAATGTGGGGGGGAGGGACGTGGAGGAGGCTGAGGTGGGGACGTGTAACGGTGCCCCGGAATGAGCCTGACGCTCCCACTGCTGCCACATAGTTGCCCATTATTTATTTCATAAAAACTATATTTTTCTTTGTTTGTCAGTAGTTTTAGGTTAGAACTCTTGCAAATACGTTGCATTACCTTGAAAAATTTTACAATTAAAATCTATATCATTTTCATATATATTTTCATTTTCCAAAGTTGGTACTGAATCAGGTACCACCTTGCCACTCATGTACAAATCCTGACCTTACCAATCTAGGGTAGTGTGATGAGTAAGGACGGAAGTTTAGTGGTGAAGTGCTTGAAAGGATACAACAAAGAAGAAAGGTTGTTGGTTCCTTGAAAGCAGTGCTAAGAAACAGGGAAGTGAGCATGGAAGTGAAAAAATTACTACATTACAGTATTGTGATACCAACTCTAACGTATGGAAGTGAAGCTTGGAATTTGTTGGAGGGACAGAGGTCAAGAGTGAGAGCAGTGTAAATGAGTTATATGAGACGAGCATGTGGAGTCACATGAAGAGACAGACTGACAAATAAGGAAGTGAAGGGGCATTGTGGTGTGGATGTGGATGTGATAGGAAGTGTTAGGAAAAACACACTGAGGTAGTTTGGCCATGTGGAGAGGCTGGAGAGTGAGAGACTGACAAGGAGAGTATATGAGTGAGGTTGAGGGGGGTAGAGGGAGGGGGAGGCCAAGGATGAGATTGAGGGATGGAGTGGAAAGGTATAAGAGAGGGGGTGTGTGAGCTGGGAGCAAGGCAGTGATATGGCAAGGAACAGGGTGACATGGAGGCGATTTGTTTGTGGCCACCCCTTATGGGATTAAGGAATCTGGCAATAGACAGATAGATAGATAGAAAATGCATGAACATACAAATCTTTCATCATCCGCTTCTGTTCCATGTGATCTGCCATTCTTTATTTACAATTTACTGATGGGACTTGGTGTGGCACAACTGCTAAATGTGTGCATATCTAATTAATAGAATGCTTAGTTTACTGTATATTTATGACAATACACACTCATCTACATCTGCATTATTGAAATTTTAAATAATGAATTGTTATGGCCATCATGTAATTTGCTTCTGACTGTTGGTGGTCTTCATGCAAGTCATTTCAACCCATTATCCTATCCCAAACCATGACAGTGGTATAATTTTAAATGCAATATTTTTGGGAAAAAACTGCGCATTACAGCATATGACAGGAAATACAGTAGGTCGGACTGTTACAAATATTTGGGTTAGCTTTGAATAAATCAGAAATGACAGGTAATTTTGTGTCAAAAATAGTGTTCTGTGATGGCGCCTGCCTGCCTTCAGCACAACACAAGATGGCATCCATCTCTTTGGCGCCATCTGGGAGTGTATACATAGATTTATCACCACTGTGGCAATCATTTACCAAAATAATAATAATTAGAGAAACATGGAAAACAAACTTTAAGAATAAAAGTCAACTGGGGAGGTCTTGCTGCTGATTAAACTAGACCATGCATTTATCTTGAAGAATCAACGGTCACTGTAGGTGTCAGGCCAGTGCATGGTCGTGGGTCTGAGAGGTAAATGTACCCTGTACCAGAATAAATACTCTCCCTTCCTGTATACTTGTCATTAATTTCTCTTGACCTAACCATGCCTATGTAGGGTTCTGGTGCTTACCATAATAGTATGAATGTGTATTTTAGTGGATCTACATTGACATAATTGGAAAAATTTGGGTTTGCACTTGTGATGCTTGGCACCAGTTACATAAATCCCATGGGTTCTGTGTATTTGTTATTGTGCAATTCCATTATCATGCACCATGTTCGGTATTTCAAGTACATTAACCAAAGGATCAGAGTGTATGTATGTTTTAACCAAGGGATCAGTGTGTATGTATGTTTATGTATATACAGTAAACCTTTGATACAACAAACTAATTGGCTGGAGGGGTGGGTCGCTATATCCAAAAGTTTGCTATATACAAGAGTTCGATATTTCCAAGGGATTACCAAACTCAGTTCGCTATATAAGGGGAGTCGTTCAGTCCTACGTGCTCAGACATAACCTAAACTAACTCTATGAAGTTTTACATGGAGAATTCAATGGTTTATGAAGTTGTACATGTAAATACAATACTGTATGAAGTTGTACATATTAATACAATACCTACGGTAAGAATACAATGTAGTACAGTTACAGTACACTTACTGTGCCAGGAAGGGATGCTGCTGAAGTACATTTACTGTGCCAGGAAGGGATGCAGTCATCATAGTGGGCTGATTCCCAAACTTCTCCCTCATTTAGTGACATTTGTTCATAAAATCCATGGGAACTTCAGTTGCAATTTGGCCATTCGTTATATCCGAAATTCACAATACCGGGGTTCATTATATTGGGGGCTTACTGTATACACACACACACACACACACACAGAGAAGATATTGATGTTCATTTGGGAGATGGTAAATACAAACTGTGGAGAAAAGACAGAAAAGAAAAAAAGGGAGGAGGAGTGATGATAGCAGTGAAGAACAACACAAATGTAGATACTGTGGAAATGGGAGAAGGCAGGGCTGAAGTGATATACAGTATATGAAATTAGAAACTGGAGAGAATGTTAAGAGAGATATGGCGGTAGTGTATGTTCCCCCAAAGACGAGAGCATGGAAGGATGACGAATACCATGAGATGTTGTCAGATATGGCTAGCTACTTGCAAAAAATAATTGAGAAAAGCAATAATATAATTTTGGTGGGTGACTTTAATTGTAAAGAGGTGAACTGGGAGGAATGGTACTCGGGAGGCGGCGAGGATTCGTGGGGTACTATGTTATTAAATATAATAATGAATAATGTGATGACACAGTGGGTCAAAGAAGAGACACGGTTTCGAGGTGAGGACACACCAGCAAGGTTAGATTTACTGTTCACCAAAGAACCCGATGTAATAGAATCATTGGAATATCTCTGTCCTTTGGGAAAAAGTGATCACGTGGTCATTGAGTTCCAGATGTTAATAGGAAACGTTGAGCCAAGAGACGAGCTTCATAGACAGGGAAGATACAACTTTGGCAAAGCAAATTTTACAGGATTGAGAAACTTTTTTGAAAATGCGGATTGGAGAAAATTCAGAGAAGCAAGAGAGATACAGAGGAAGTGGGATATCTTTCTAGACCTCTATAACTTGGGAGTGGAAAAATTTGTACCAAGAGTAAGAGGGAAAGAAAACAGGAAAAAGGAGTGGTTTAATAGAAGGTGTATGATAGCCAAAAAAAAGAGAGATAAGGCGTGGAACAATTGGAGAAAGAGAGGTAACGACAGAACAAAGGAAGAATATAAAAGAACAAGAAACGAATAAACAAAAATACGTAGGGAAGAAGAAAGGAATTTTGAAAGAGGTATAATTGACAAATGCAAGGATGAACCCAAACTGTTTTATAGATTTGTTAATGGCAAACTGAAACAAAAGGAAGGAATCACCAAGCTGAAAGTAGATGGAGAGGTCTTTAAGGATGCGGCAATGCAAGCAGAAATAATGAACAAACGTTTCCAGTCAGTTTTCACTAAAGAAAAGGAGCTTGTGGAAGGGGAGGGAGTGATTAGAAATGTTCTGGTGATGGAAGATATAAAAGTGGAGGTGCAGGAAGTGCATAAATTACTGGAAACTCAAGATGTAAGGAAAGCCCCAGGACCTGATGGAATTTCTAATTGGGTACTGAAGGAATGCAGAGAACAACTGGCGGATAAAATTCACAGCTTAATTGTATGCTCACTGGAAGAGGGGAAAGTGCCAAAAGAATGGAAGAGGGCAAATGTGGTACCAATTTACAAGGGAGGAAACAGGGAAGAACCCCTGAATTATAGACCAGTGTCTCTAACCAGCATGGTCGCAAAATTGTGTGAGAGAATCCTGAAAGACAGATGGATAAAATATCTGGAAGAGATGAATATTTTGGCTGAATGTCAGTTTGGATTCAGAAGTGGAAGGTCATGTGTTTCAAACTTGTTGAGCTTTTACTCAAGAGCGATTGATGTGGTACAGGAGAGAGATGGTTGGGTGGATTGTGTGTACTTAGACTTAGAGAAGGCCTTTGACAAGGTACCTCATAAGAGACTAATGTGGAAACTAGAATATATAGGAGGACTAAAGGGGAAACATCTGGAATGGATGAGAGACTTTTTGAGAGACAGACAAATGAGGACAGTAATAAAGGAAAAGATGTCTGGATGGAGGGATGTAACAAGTGGAGTCCCTCAAGGCTCAGTGTTGGCGCCAGTAATGTTCCTGATTTACGTAAATGATATGGTAGATGGAGTGAACAGTTATGCGAGTCTGTTTGCTGATTATGTAAAGATCTTGAGGAAGATAGAGGTTGAGGAGGATTGTAAAACACTGCAGGAGGATTTGGATAGGATACACAATTGGAGCCGGACGTGGGAAATGAAATTTAATGTAAAGAAATGTAAAATATTGGAAATGGGTAAAAGTACCAGGAGACCATCACTGAATTATTTTTTGGGTAATGAATTAATCACAAAAAGGAGAGAAGAGAAAGATTTGGGAGTGCTGGTCCAAGATAGTTTGTCACCAGAAAAGCACATTAACAAGATAGTTGGAGAGACTTATAAGCTCTTGACTAACATAAGAGTAGCATTTCATTATATGGATGAGGAAATGATGAAAAAATTGATAGTGGCCATGATCCGCCCCAGGTTAGAATATGCAGCGGTAGTGTGGTCCCCACACAAAAAGAAAGATATAAACAAGATTGAGAGAATACAAAGAACAGCAACCAAGATGGTCCCCAGTCTGACAGACCTGTCATACAGAGAGAGGCTGGAAAAACTGGATTTGCCTTCGTTAGAGGAAAGGAGAAAGAGGGGAGACATGATTGCGGTGTTCAGGACCATGGTGGGAGTAGATAAAATTGACAAAGAAGATCTGTTTGTATGGGATAAGAGAGCAACAAGAGGACATGGAATGAAATTGAAAAAGTCAAGCTGCTTGAAGGATATCAAGAAATATAGCTTTCCTTACAGAAGTATAGACTTATGGAATAGCCTAGACAAAGAGATCGTCCAGTCTAAAAACTTAAACGAGTTTAAAGTTAAATTCGACTTATTGAGAAACAGCGACGGAAACCCACGAGCATAGTACATTCCGTGTATATCACAATTAGGTATATTCTTAAATATTTGGAACGACTTAGACAAAGAGGTGGTGCATGAGAAAAACATTCATGTGTGTAAAGGTAGACTTGATAAATGTGGATATGGAGACAGGACAACACGAGCATTGCTCAATTCCTGTATACTACAAATAGGTAAATACAAATAGGTAAATACACAGGTTGCTGACAGAGACGGAGCTCTTCCTGGATCGTGGGGAAATAATCGCTGAATCAGCGACAAAAAGAAGACCAGCCTATTTGTGATTATGTTAATGAGTGCGTGAGTGGTGGTCCCGTCGGACAGTAGTAAAAAAAAAAAAAAAACGCGGTTTCGGTCATAAAAAGAACAAGATACAGCGAAAACAGAAAGTCTCCACATGATTGATTCATGGCGGAATAGGACGGTGCATTGTTTACAATTGGCGTGAGAGAGTTTGAGGGCTTTTCTGAAAAGGATGTGGCAAATGGAAGTATTAAGCTGAACCAAACAAGAATAGCAGGTGTAGAGAAAACAGCGGAGAGGAATGTCCAGGAGATAAAAAAGGTATGGGCAGTAATTAAAGAGTTACAGGAACGGATTATAGAGCAGGAAAACGAGATAAAAAGTCTGCAAAATAAACTGGAAAAAATTTGTACACGTAGTTACAAACAAGAAAGTGAAGTTACTGAATTAAAAGTGAGCAATGAATCAGCCTTAAATGAAATAAAACAGCTTAAGAGGGAGAATTTGAGGTTGGAAGAAGAAAGGGACAGGATGAAAAGCAAACTAGATGAGTATGAATCCAAATCAAGAATACAGGATGAGCACATTAAAGAAATCAAACAGCAACATAAGGGGTGGAAGAAAATTCAGGAAGAGGGAAATGTAAATTTGAAAGAAATTATGGAACAACAAAGCAAGGAAAAGGTGGAGAGGGATGTGGTTAGGGTGCAGAGAAGTAGAGAATCTTTAGTTAGGGATGTAGCAGATAAGAAAAAATGTGTCATAATTTCAGGAGTTAATGAAAAACGTATGACAATAAGATCAGAAAGAGAAAGAGATGAACTGAGTAAAGTTAAAGAAATAATATCAGTAGTCATGGAGGAAAACAACGGAGCTCAAGAAGAGATTGAAGAGGTGTTTAGGTTAGGAAAGAACGAGGAAGGAGGGGCAAGGCAACAGTAAACAGTAAGTCTCAGGCAACAGTAAACGAAATTATCAGTAGAACACGGAAATTATCAGACAAGGAAGGGTTCAAAAATGTTTGGATAAGGAGAGATGCAAATGAGGAAGAAAGAGCTAAAATCAAGGAGTAAGTAAAGGAAGCAAAGGTAAAAAACGAAGAGAACGGAGGAAGAGAAGACAGTGTTTTATTGGAGAGTCATGGATCAGAAATTAACAAAGTGGTACCGGCGGAGAGAAGGAGAAAAGAGGGTATAAAAAACATCAAAAATAACTGGAAGGTGGTATATACTAATTTTGATGGTTTAATATCGGCAAGGCTAGAAATCAACGATTTTTTTAAGGGTACATGAACCTGATGTTATGTGCTTTGTAGAGACCAAATTATGAGAAGATATTGATGTTCACATAGGAGATGGTAAATAAGAACTGTGGAGAAGAGACAGAAAAGAAAAATGGGAGGAGGAGTGATGATAGCAGTGAAGAACAACATAAATGTAGATACCGTGGAAATGGGAGAAGGTAGGGCCGAAGTGATAAATATGAAGTTAGAAACTGGAGAGAATAGCAAGAGAGATATGGCAGTAATGTGTGTTCCCCTTAAGACAAGAGCATGAAGTGATGATGAATACCAGGAAATGTTGTCAGACATGGCTAGTTATTTACAGAAAATGACTGAGAAAAGCAACAATGTAATTTTAATGGGTGACTTCAATTGTAAAGAGGTGAACTGGGAGGAATGGGACTCAGGAGGCAGCGAAGATTCGTGGGGCACTATATTATAAAATATAACAATGAACAATGTGATGATGCAATGGGTCAAAGAAGAGAGATGGTTCCGAGGTCAGGACACACCAGCAAGACTAGACTTACTGTGTACCAAAAAAAACGATGTAACTGAGTCCTTAAAATATCTGTGTCCTATTGGAAAAAGTGATCATGTGGTCACTGAGTTCCAGATGATAACAGGAAACGTGAAACCAAAAGACGAGCTTTACAGGCAGGGAAGATACAACTTTGGGAAAGCAAACTTTACAAGATTAAGAAAATTTTTCAAAAATGCAGATTGGAGAACATTCAGAGAAACAAGAGAGATACAGAGGAAGTGGAATATTTTTCTAGGCCTCTATAATTTGGGAGTGGAAAAATTTGTGCCAAGAGTAAGGGGGAAAGAAAACAGGAAAAAGGAGTGGTTTAATAGAAGGTGTATGATAGCAAAAACAAAAAGAGAGAGACATGGCATGGAACAATTGGAGAAAGAGAGGTAACAACAGAACAGAGGAAGAATATAAAAAAACTAGAAATGAATACACAAGGATACATGAAGAGGAAGAAAGGAATTCTGAAAAAGGTATAACAGATAAATGTAAGGATGAACCCAAACTGTTTTATAGATTTGTCAATGGCAAACTGAAACAAAAGGAAGGAATCACCAAACTGAAAGTAGGAGGAGAGGTCTATAAAGATGCAGCAATGCAAGCAGAAATAATAAACAAATGTTTCCAATCAGTTTTCACTAATGAAAAGGAGTTTATGGAAGGGGAGGGAGTGACTACAAATGTGGTGATAAAAGATATAAAAGTGGAAGTACAGGAAGTGTATAAATTACTGGAAACTCAAGATGTAAGGAAAGCCCCAGGACCAGATGGAATCTCTAATTGGGAACTGAAGAAGTGCAGAAAACAACTGGCAGATAAGACTCTCAGTTTAATTGTGTGTTCTCGGGAAGAGGGAAAAGTGCCTCAAGAATGGAAGAGGGCAAATGTGGTACCAATTCATAAGGGAGGAAACAGGGAAGAACCCCTGAATTATAGACCAGTGTCCCTAACCAGCATGGTCGCAAAGTTGTGCAAAAGAATTCTGAAAGAGAGATGGATAAAATATCTGGAAGAGATTAATATTTTCGCAGATAACCAGTTTGGATTTAGAAGTGGAAGGTCATGTGTTTCCAACTTGTTGAGCTTTTACTCAAGAGCAATTGATGTGCTACAGGAGAGAGATGGTTGGG
>NC_137023.1:41801823-41851823 GCF_032717465.1 Coenobita brevimanus
ATTTCCATCTCTTCCCCCACCAGTTGTTGTGGCAGAGAAGTGTTTTGACGCCCCAGAAATTGGTATTGAAGTTGATGCAGAAGTGGAAGCCATGTTCCCGGTCTGTGCAATTACAAGATCTATGGCACAGGTTGCAGCCCGGGAGGAAGAACTGGTGAAGTCACAGGTTCTTGGGGTCGACTGTGGTGAGGCAGGGCCACCAATGGAGGAACCTAGTGAGCAGAGTGTTGCTGTAGTGGGTGAGGAGAGTGGGAATGCGTGCATGGGCGCCGCCCCACTTCCCACTCAGGACACTAGAGGTGGTGTTGAGTGTGTCTGTGTGGAGACTGAACCCAGCCCATCGACTGAATTAGGAGAATTTCAGGACGCTGGGGTCGACTGCGGGGATGCAGGACCACCGTCAAACGTGCCTGAGGAACAGAGCGTCACTGTTGAGGGTAGAGGTGATGATGATGTCAGTGTGGAGTCTGACATTCCTCCCCCTGTCGAGTGTACTAGAGGTGATGCTGAGATTGATCGCCCTTCGCAATCCAGTGTCCCGACCAGTCCCTTATCTCAGTCCTCAGTAGAGCTGGCGGGTGTTGGGCCAGCAGAATTGAGGGTGAAGCAACAGGAGGATGTAACATTAAAGCCCTTGTTTGCTCGAGTAGGAGAAGAAAGAAGTATGGAGTGTGGTAAGGAGGAGTTCCTGATTAAAGACAATGTTTTACATCGCCGATGGACGCCCACTGGCGCCACGGTGGATGGAGGAGTGGGTGAGTTAGTGCAGGTGGTGGTGCCTGTGCAGTATAGGGTGCCGTTAATACAGTTAGCACATGAGGGACCTTTAGCAGGTCACTTGGGAAACAGGAAGACAGTGCAGCGCTTAAGATATAACTTTTGGTGGCCAAGTATGCCGGGACAAGTTGCTGCGTACATCAAGAGCTGTCACACGTGTCAGATAGTGGGCAAGCCTAATCAAGTTCTTCCTGTGGCCCCTTTGATTCCCATTCCTGCAGTTGAACCTCTGTTTACCCGGGTAATCATTGATATCGTGGGCCCTTTACCTCCTACTTCTGCTGGAAACAAGTATTTGTTAACCATAATGGATGTTACAACGCGATACCCAGAGGCTATACCAATCAGAAGCATGCAGGCGAAGTCAGTAGTCAAGCAACTTATCCTGTTCTTTACTCATTTTGGCCTGCCCAAGGAGTTGCAGTCTGACCGTGGAGTGAATTTTACATCTAATTTGTTTAAGCAGACAATGACAGAGTTGGGCATCAAACACATTTTGTCCAGTGCCTACCATCCGCAGTCACAAGGTGCCCTGGAGAGGCATCATCAGACCTTAAAGACAATGCTGCGCACCTTCTGCTATGATAGTGGAAAGGATTGGGACCTAGCGGTACCCTTTGTTATGTTTGCAGTGAGAGAGGTACCAACTGAGTCGTTAGGGTTTTCACCCAATGAGTTAGTGTTTGGGCACAGAGTTCGTGGTCCCTTGGATGTGGTGCGAGAGGCCTGGAGTAACAACAAATCTGGCAACCAGGAATCCATGCTTGACTATGTCTGCCGCACTCGGGAGAGACTGCATTGCGCTTTAGAGCCTGCCCGTGACAATCTAATCGGGGCTCAAGCGAAAATGAAGGCTAATTACGATAAGGTCAGAAGTCGTGAGTTTAAGCAAGGAGATGAAGTTTTGGCACAGCTGCCCATGCAAGGAAAACCTCTGGCGGCTAGATTCAGTGGTCCTTATATTGTGAAGAAGAGAGTTGGGGAACTTGACTATCTAATTGTTACCCCAGATAGGCGGAAGAGTACTCAGTTGTGCCACATTAATATGTTGAAGCCATACTACCGCCCAGTTGATTCTCATTGTGGGATGACTGCTGATGTCTCTCACCTGGGATGTGAAGGACGGGGAAGGGAGGACGTGGCATCAAGGGAACGTGCTGTGGAGGGAGCTGTTGGTGCCGGTGATGTGAGTAGTGGACCAAGGTTACAGCCACAGTCCCTGGAAGGTGATTTTGGAGTGGACGTTGAGGGAACCAGGGAGAGCGCTCCTGTAGTTTTGGTGGTTGGTAGTGAGTTGGAGGAGCAGGAGGAAGTGCTTAGTCGTGGTGAGATGTTACCAGCTGACCTATGGGAGGGCAATGGTTATGCAGCTCTGGTGGAGAAATTGCGACACCTTGATCTAGTAAAGCGAGAAGAGCTGTGCAACAGATTATGGAAACATCCGAAAGTTTTTGGAGATTCACCGGGATTGACAACTTGGGCTACTCATGACATTGACGTTGGGGATAGTAAGCCTGTAAAATTAGCTCCTTACCGCATCAACCCTATCAGACAGAAAGCTCTCGATAATGAGATCAAGTATATGTTGGACCATGGATTGATCAAGAGGAGTTTCAGTGAGTGGAGTTCACCAGTTACCTTGCAGCCGAAGCCAGATGGGAAGGTTAGGTTGTGTGTGGACTTCCGGAAAGTTAATTCACTGTCTAAGACCGATGCTTATCCTTTACCTCGGGTCGATGACTCCGTGGACAAGATGGGTCTTGATTCGAAAATTTTGATCCAGGGCTCAAAATTTTCCCTTGGGGAAGGGCGTGTTACGTTGTCTGCCTTTCCGTTCCCACGGATGCAGCCATTACAGCTGGGCTAGGGGATTATGCAGTATGTATCCGTGTCATTCACGGAGTTTACATTAGCGAGTGTTACAAGTTCTTTTGTTTCTTTCGTTCCTGCCACTGAGGGCAATTTTATTTAATACCATGCTGAGAATGCATTTGATTATTTTGATTGTCTTGTGTAAGCTACCAGTATATTTAATAATGTTTTGCTTGCATTAGAAGTACCAGTTTATTGTAGAGTGAGAGAGGGGCACGAATATAAGTTCTTATTAATTAATTTGATTATGCGTTCGCGCTTGGCCGTGCGCGAGCCTTGATCAGAGTCAGTCTCTTCCCAGCCAGCTTTAGTATCGGGTGCTTGTACACTCTCTCTCTCTCCCCAGTCATTTTTATGCCGAGCTGGCGTTTTTGTTTAAGTTTATTTTTACTCATTTGTTTGTTGACTGAGGAAAGTAGTTATTTTATTTTGTTTTTGTAACCGTGTTGTCTTTGGAGGGCCAGTTTGGCTCACCGTGGTCCTCTCGCTGCCTTTGTTAACGTTCCCCAACACAAGTACATACACACACACCCCTAACCCCTACACAGTTAATCCCATCTCTTTGCTCAAGGCTAGTGAGAACCATCGTGAGCTATTAACTGCGTTCCCCCTTGGACACGGGTTAAGTAGAAAGTCGTCACCACCGGAAGTAAGTGGGAGGTGTTCCTGTATACTGTCTCGGGCGGTATTACTTCCGGTAGTGGCGATAGTAGGCTAGATCTATAGGTAGGCTGTTCCGTTTTATTATCAAAGTACAGAGTGTTGCGTTCTTAAGTAAGTACTTCCGTTGTGCAGTTTTTCTCTAGTTTGCGGAGTGTCAGTGCCGGGGTCTGCGTTATTTTGCAACGCAGTGGAGGCTGATCATCTAAGGCTGACTTGTTGTCTTTTTGTAATAGCCCCGGGCCGGCGCTACCGTAACAATATATATATATATATATATATATATATATGTATATACACACACATATATATATATATATATATATACAATGCTCGACAAAAGTATTGCGCGTCTATGTCAAGGCGCGCAATACTTTTGACCAAAAAAAAAAAAAAAAAAAAAATTTATGGGAGGAAAAATTTAGCCAGAAGTTTTGGTCGCTAACACGGCATCACGGCAGTCTGAGGCCTTACTGCGCGCTCGTTGGCTGGCACCTCAGTTGCCTACGGGCTGCGTGAGAGAGAGGAACTCCGCTGCTCCTCCCTCTCTTGTTGCGCCATTTTTTACCTAGTGACCCGCAGTGTTTTGGCTTTCACTACTTTAATATGGCCCCTACCCGTGAATTGTCTAGTGAAAAAATATCACAGATCATTGCTCTAAAGGAGGAAGGCCACCCCACGAAGGAAATTTGTGATTTGGTTGGTGTGACTCGGTTGACAGTGTGGAGGTGGTGTGCCCGTTACCGAGTGGTAAATAGTGGTGACGTTCCTACAAAGAAACCACGGTCTGGTAGGCCCAAGAAAACTTCCCCGAGGTCTGTTTATGTGCTCAAACGTGCAGTGGAGTCTCATCCTTGTGTGACTGCAAGGAGCATTAAGGAGAGCAACCCGGAAGTGTTTGGCGAGGTTTCAGTGCACACTGTTTCTCGAAGAGTTTATGAACTTGATTACACAAACCACAGACCTGTGAGAAAGCCTCTTCTTAAAGTAACCCGCGATTTCGTAGGCTTGCCTTTGCTAACAAGTACCTTAACTGGGGTGAGGACCAATAGTTGTCAGTGTTGTGGTCTGATGAGGCAACGTTTACCGTTACCTGTAATCGAGGAGCGTGCGTGTACAGGCACAGAGGTAATGACCCGCTTGACCCCCGTTACGTGGAGAGAACAGTTAAACACCCTGATTCACTAATGGTATGGGGTTGTTTCTCTGGTAGGGTTTGGGGAAGCTTGTTGTGCTTCCCAGGAACTGCAGAGTGAATCCGGACATTTACCTGGAGCTGCTTTGTAATCATTTACCTGAGTCCTTCGAGCTTACAGGTGCATGAGTGTTTCAGCAGGACAGTGCACCTGCTCATAAAGCCAAATCTGTCACAAACTGACTTCGTGACTGCGGGGTCTCCTTCATGAAAGACTGGCCAGGCAATAGCCCAGACCTCAACCCGATAGAAAACCTTTGGTACCTCGTAAAGTAGAATCTCCAAGAGAAGGACGTGAGCTCTCTGCCTAAGCTGGAAACAGCCATTCGTCAGTCCTGGGCAAATATATCACCCCAGCACCTGAGGAACTTCGCCCTTTCACTTCCACAACGTCTCAGGTCCGCGAAGATGAACAAAGGAAACCCTACCAAGCATTAAAAGTAATTATAATGCATTATCTACATGTTTTTTCCATAGCTGAAAGGTTTGTTTCGTAGCAGGGGCGCAGGGCACGCAATACTTTTGCCAAGCACTGTATATATATATATATATATATATATATATATATATATATACGTACATATATAGAGTAAAAGCCTGATTTAATGAATGCGGGATAAAATGGAACCTTGAGAAAATGGAACAACTTTTTTCCACAAGGTACTTGCAACATACCAGAAGTTTTTCCTTCTGTCATAAAGCATCGGGCTTCTGTAAGGGAAACAAGTCGGTTTGTCCGTGGCTGTGGAAAAATTGCGATGCACAAGTCATATCCCCCCCATTTGGAGGTGAGTTTTTTACATTTTTTTAATTATTATTACTGTGTTATTATTATTATTTTGGGTTCTGACTGCTCTGTATGTATCATTATGACTAGCATAGGCAGCACGTCAGTGTGTAGCAAAAGAAGCTATTTAGTAGCAATTGTGTATAGGCTTCAGGTCACGAGTTAGGGAAGAAATATAAAAAAAAAATTGCAAATTTCCGGAAAATTCCGTTCCATCTATGGTTTTGGAACGGAATTTTCCAGAAATTTGCGATTTTTTTTATATTTCTTCCCTAACTCGTGACCTGAAGCCTATACACAATTGCTACTAAATAGCTTCTTTTGCTACACACTGACGTGCTGCCTATGCTAGTCATAATGATACATACAGAGCAGTCAGAACCCAAAATAATAATAATAACACAGTAATAATAATTAAAAAAATGTAAAAAACTCACCTCCAAATGGGGGGGATATGACTTGTGCATCGCAATTTTTCCACAGCCACGGACAAACCGACTTGTTTCCCTTACAGAAGCCTGATGCTTTATGACAGAAGGAAAAACTTCTGGTATGTTGCAAGTACCTTGTGGAAAAAAGTTGTTCCATTTTCTCAAGGTTCCATTTTATCCCGCATTCATTAAATCAGGCTTTTACTCTATATATGTACGTATATATATATATATATATATATATATATATATACAGTGCTTGGCAAAAGTATTGCGTGCCCTGCGCCCCTGCTACGAAACAAACCTTTCAACTATGGAAAAAACATGTAGATAATGCATTATAATTACTTTTAATGCTTGGTAGAGTTTCCTTTGTTCATCTTCGCGGACCTGAGACGTTGTGGAAGTGAAAGGGCGAAGTTCCTCAGGTGCTGGGGTGATATATTTGCCCAGGACTGACGAATGGCTGTTTCCAGCTTAGGCAGAGAGCTCACGTCCTTCTCTTGGAGATTCTACTTTACGAGGTACCAGAGGTTTTCTATTGGGTTGAGGTCGGCGTTCAACTCGTTCATTATGGTTTTGTGGACTAGATTACCCCCTGCTCGTTCACTAGGCAAATCGTTACTCTGAATACGTTTACTTTGCGAGGGCACTGTAAATACTTGTATATATACACAGTGGTAGGTGGTGGCGCTCACCATCCACTCACTCGAAGTAGTGCTGCTCAAGGGTGTCTGTCTTTTCCTTTCCTCCTTCCTTCTTTCTTTCCTTCCTCTTCTGTTTGTTCTTTGCTTCATTCTTTCCTCGTCCTTCTGCCTACAGGTGACTTCACACTCCCTCTTCTGTCTATCTTTACTTCATTCGTTCCTCTTCCTTCTGCCTATGGGTGACTCTACACTGAGTGACGAGCCAAATGGTTTCCCTTACACTAGGAAACCATTTACTATGCTGGGTGGTAACCATATAACAAAATTATGGCACCTGGTGGTTTAGTAAATAATAACAGCACTCCAATCGGACTGAACCAGTGAAGGTTGATATCCAAGGGGTAGTTTGGGTGTACTGCTCACTTAATGCCACTCAGGGATGAGTGAGGTTGGTTACTCTCATCTTAAATGTCAGGACCAACTTGCCTAATCCCGGGCTCCTACGCTCCTCATGGGGCAATCGATGGATGGATGGATATACTGTACTACAAGGAGAATTAAGGAGAGCAATCCTCGAATAACATCTGGTTGAGTACTGCGTTTTTGTTCTAATGCGGCCAGCATAATGTGAAAGGTATTTCTCCACACGCGGAAAAACTCGAGCTCACGTGGGAAGTCAGCTGGCCTGACGACGAAATTTGAAAGGCGTGCGTGGTTACGTCACCCGCCAAAATGGCCATGGTTGGCTGGTTTACATTGGGGTACCTGTGTTCCTTTCCAGCAAGACCAGATTTATTATAGTTGTTAGCATATTAAATTTGGCATAAGTTTATGAAATTCTGAATTATTTTGGCATATTTTTGATGTCAAAGTAAATATTAAGGTTAACAAGGGCTGATGCTGTTATGCCATACACTACTCTTCCTATACTACTCTGATACTACTCCTCACTCCCGTGTGTAATAAACCTTGCGTAGACTTCTTTAGTTTATAACATATAGTACTGCTAATAATTATCAAATGACGTGAATGTATAACCACGATGTGGCTACATCCACGAATGTATTCAGCAACTGTTGATGACAGCAGCTAAATCAGCGAAAAAGTCGCTAAATATCCAGACGAGTTTTTCCATTGCAGCAATGTTTATTACTTAGTTGCTAACGGAATTTTCTGAAGGAATAATTTTCCACTCATAACCCAGGAATTTTCTAGAGGTGACATTAATTAACATGCCTCACAAAAGACAGATACTGTACTGTGTATCGGACACCAATCATCCATTCAGTTTCGTCCTTGGAATCTTTCATTAAATTAAGAAGAGAGGACGAAAGTGTTAGAGCATATTGCCGTTAGTGTGTGTAAACGCACACACTTCTGTTACGTCCTGAATGGTGACGCCACCGGAAGGGTCCTGCAGTGTGCAGGCATGGCCTGGTTTGTGGACGGTGTGAAGCCTGTGGGTGCAGTTGTTCCGCACTCTAATACTATTGATTTCTTCCACCTTTCTCACAACCCTCCTCCTCCCAACCATTCCCCAGCCACTTATACTCAATTGACTTTCATTCTCTATGTCTGACAATTCCTTAAAGTGTTCTCTCCATATGCTCACTTTTTCTCCCTACTCCAATGGCGCTCTACCATTTTTATCTTTCACTCCCCTACTAACTTCTTTATCACCCTGTCTTACTCTCTTTACGTCTTTCCAGTACATTTTCTTACATTCTCTCCGTGATACACTCAAATTTCTTAAAAATTCCTCATCCACTCTCTTCTTACTCTCTCTTACTAATCTTTTCACCTCTCCCTTCTTTTCTACATATGACTATCTCTTCCGTCTCTCAACTTCCTCCATGCCTTTGCTTCCCATCCACTCACTATAAGCTTTCTTCTTTGCACCACAGCTTGTCTGGCCTCTTCATTCCACCATGCTGTTCCCTGCACCCCTTTTCATCTTCTCACCCCACACACCTCCTGACATGCCACACAGATTTCTTGTGTGAATATCTTAGACACACCTTCCACTTCTCCCATTTGCTCCAGATCATATTTACCATATTGCTCCTCCACATCTCCATTATATTCCGTCTTTTTTAAATCCTTTTGCAACCTTTCTACCCTCCTTGTATGAACAATTTCCTCCTGTTCTTCTCTCCTTCAATTCTTCCATCGCACCTGAACCTTCACTTTCACCACCACCATGTCGAGGTCTGAAAGTCCACTCCCCCACCCTCTGTATGTTCTTGCATCCATTACACACTTTCTCATTCTGTCATTGCCCACTGTTCATTCAGTTCATCACCCACCCTTCTCATCACTTGCCATGTATACCTGTGGATCATTTTGTACCAAAGGAGGGAATTGGCTATCACTAACCCCCTCCCTGCATAAATGTCCACTAGAGCGCTGCCACTCTTATCCACTTCTGTAGGCACACCTCATTCACCAACTACTTCCTCCACCTTCATATTCCCTACTTTTCCATTCATATCTCCAATCAAAAACACTCTTTCATTCCTCTCAAACTTTTCTATGCATGATTCCACATTTGCCCAGAGCTTTTCTTTCACTCTGCTTGCACAATCTTGTGTTTGTGCATACACACACACTACTGCCCACATTTGTAATCCTACTCTCAATCTCTCCTACAATCTTTGAACCAACTGATCCATACTCTCTTATATTCTCCTTCCATCTCTTGCACACAACAATACATACACCCTTTTTTGCCCTCTCATTTTCACCTACTCCTGTACATATACCCCATCCATATTCCCACTCTCTCACACTCTAACCTTTCCATTTAGTCTCAGTTAGTCCACATATGTCCACTTTTGCACCCTCAAGCACATGGACAATCTCCCTCTCTTTCACCTCATCGTCTGCACCCCTTACGTTCCCTGTAGCAACCCGTACCATGTCCTTTGTTCAGTCCTTAGTTGTCACCTGTTCCTGTTAGTTAGCCCTGGTCAGAGGCTTCTTCTTTGTATTTTTAGCTAGTTGTTTTCAGGGGAGGGACACTAACCCTCCACTAACCCATTTGTTGACACACAGGGAACAATTGTTGGTTGGTTATAGAGTTACCACCCAGCAAATTAAATGATTTCCTGGTTTACAGGAAATCATTGGGCTTGCCACTCAATGTAGAGCTATTCTGAATTAGGGTACTGCTACACTGTGTGGGTGGATGATGGGTGCCCCCACCAACCACAATGTACTGTAATTTTATATTAATGCAATTATGTAATTTAGGTAACAATGTACTTTTGTTATAGTATTTTTAATTCAACTTCATGGATGGTCACTTTTGCCTTTACCACTTATACCAATTGCTAAAGGAAGGCTTTGCCTATTTAACACTGAGCATATTACAACAATTCTTTTAAACTAGAGTCTTTGCCCTTTCAATATTAAACTTCTCATATAGGATGGATACAAAAGAAGCAAATGAGGTGCAGAGGCCTCCTACCAGTGCAACCCAACCCTACACAGGAAATCAGGGGCAACAACTTCCCAACAACCTACCAGTAAACATCAACTTGTAAAACACAACTTACATGGAATAGTGGGATTACTTTTGCTGGGAACTGAAAAGACAGCTTGGTTAAGGTATGCAGCCATAAGACACACACATAATAATAGAAAGGAAGAAAAAAAAAATGCAAGTTTGTAACATTAGATAACAAAAGGGGAATTTAAGTCATTATGAGAATTGAGATAAAGTACAACAATGAAGTGTTCACAATAAATTCTAATAGCAATCTCCTAATGCATACTTCTGAAAATGTTCTATCAAAATAGCTATCTCTATGAAATACTCAAACACATTAAGAACAAAAGCTATTAACTGACAAGAAGCAGCCATACAGGAGATTCCTCAAATGGTTCATTCTGAAAGGACTAAAATCTAATATAAAATATGGCAATTTGCTGTACTTACAGAATTACTAAGAAACATTTACTTAAAAATAAATCTGAATATGGCAAAAACCAAGCTGAATGGTAGAATGAAAAGAATTAACTGTTTAGATTTGACTAAATAAATAAACTATGTCCTAAATCTTGAATTATTTTACTGTTAAAAGGTTGCCATATCTTTGTAAATTGCTGAACAAAATTAAGATTCAACAGAGTTTGGAAAAAAAGGGAAAAGTCATCTTAACCCTCTCGGAAACATTACACAAAATTGTGTTGCATCCTGTAAGGTCACAAAAGGATTAGCAATGAAAGCTTCCATGGGCAACATACTATGTGCTCATTTCAGCTTTCAAATTATCCGTTTCACCCTACTGCCATATGTCACATACAAAAATGTGCTGAGAATTATGAAGTCATCCTATCAATGCCTGTGGGGCAAAGGCCATCCCAATGACTGCCAAATAAAAGAATGGGGCACACCTTGTTTCTTGCACCTCCATGCATACAGTACTCCATCCAACTACATCTGTTACTTGTTTCGTTTTCTCAGCTACGTTCTCTTACTTTCTCATATATTCACAAGACCACGCCACCTTCTTGGTTTTTCATGCCTAACTCACAAACTTATACATATATATCCTTAATACCACCCTATGCATTCTGATTTGCAGTGTGACCAAACCATCAAACCACACCTTTCTGTTCTTTAATCACTGTACTCCTTTAATCCGTTCCTTCCATAAACCTATAAGTTTTTTGTCTAACCCACACCAAACATCTTAAAAGAGCCTCATTTCCAGTGGCATAACTTGTGACTTTTCACACTCATGTCCTAAAAATATTTTGCACCTACATGTGTGTTGTAACATATATTCATGCAGGTCTCTTACAGTCTCTGTACAGTATTTAATCCTTAGCCCATTATCAAACAATTCAAAAAACAATCTACTTTTCATCCTTGAACTACTCAAGTCTTCACTTACTTTTGACTTTTCTCTCTCTTTTCTATCA
This sequence comes from Coenobita brevimanus, assembly GCF_032717465.1. Taxonomy (NCBI): domain Eukaryota; kingdom Metazoa; phylum Arthropoda; class Malacostraca; order Decapoda; family Coenobitidae; genus Coenobita; species Coenobita brevimanus. Next base: position 41,813,122 of record NC_137023.1, read on the forward strand.
CCACATACAGTAATTAAAATCTTCCATTCATATCTCACCATTCACTAACACATCAAGCCACAGTTCATTTTCAACAACCACAACTACTTTTATTTACAATAATTTTCAGCCTTGTTCCTCACAGAGATAAAAAAAAAACTCTGAGTCTTGCTACAACAAACCCATTCTCTTGTTTGAAAGAATCACTGGAAAGCTCATGAATTTTTGCATTAAATGGTTTTTATTACTGAATGGCACTCTGATTATTTAATAACAATAAAGTCAGGAAGTTACATGGCATCATGAATCATGGTTCACTGCCATCAACAGGTGAAAAATAGCTTACATACACATGCATGGTCATGGCCTCAAAAAAACATGTACATCAACATACACAAAGTGTGAAAGTGTCTTCTGCTTTCTTCTTTTTCGTCTCATGCATAGAGTGCTATTTTATAGGACTGTAGTTTTATTGGTCTGTATCTGCTTCAAAATGGGAGCAAGTAAATGACTTTTTAATGCCAATTATATCATTTTTATGCAGACACGGTAAATATTTGTACAAAAAGTAGTGGATGGAAAAAAGTGCAAGTCACCTTAGTGTGCAACAAGGGTGTACACTAGCTCCAGAAACTATCTGTACAGAATATGTTAAATATTATGACGTATGGAACAAAGAATACTGGGAAGCGTCGTTCTGTCCTCACACACACAGGCATCCCAGACAACAGGTGTCTACTATATCAGATACCATTTGTCCTTCATAATGTGTGGGGAATGACTGTAAATGTTATAATATATACAGGTATTAACGGGCTGTCACTGCCACATGGTAGAATCATTCTGGATGACATCGGACCCACAGTGCACCGATACTTTCTAGAGCTCGTGTACATGCCAAGGGTGTAAGCTAAGGAAACTTAACAGTTTTGTGTTTCTGAGAGGGTTAATGTAATACAGTGAGCATCTAAAAAGCAACCTCATAACAATACTTCATATCATGCTAACCCTGTAGTTTTGTTACAAGAACAGACACAAGGAAAGCATAGATGTTTCTAAGCTTTCATTACTCAGGAAACTTAGCGCAATGCTCTGAAACATATCACTGCCAGTTGATTACCCATGCATTAACAAAGCAGATATCCACTGCTTCTCACTTCCATCATCACACACTCTAATTTTCCTTTCCTAATCAGACTGCAGATAAGATTCTGTCGGTCTGAATCTGTGCTATACTTGTTGATTACAAGAAATCCAACAAGCAGACATTCATTCAGGATTATGGAAATCAGCTGGCTTCGAAAGTGACCCATTAGTGGTGCACACACTTCAATTGCTGCATGTATACTTGCTGGAAAATATAACTAGTGGAGAGTTCCTGCAAAAGCTGATTCTGTGTTCCAAGAATAATTTATATGGTTGAAGAAACTTCGTTTCAACAATGAGAAAACCTGCAAACCCACATGACTGATACTGAGGGCATCATAGTGCTACACATGGATAGTGCTGTACAGACATTCTCAACATGCTCTCTCCCCACCTCCCTTCCACATCCTGAACAGAGTAAATACTGGTAACTGTGAATTAAAACATTAACTGGACTCTCACATTTGTTATCTTCAGTTCCTGCTCAAAAGCAGTAGCTGGAATCAAATCTTCCCCTAACATAATGCATTATTTTATGACACAATACACCCTACAATTAAATACAGAAAAACAGAGTAAATGGTTGCAAAACTGTCTTCCACATCTCTGATACATAACTAACTTTACCTGTCCTGATTCCTTTATCCTACCTACTGTTCTGACCTACCTTTATGGAGTTGGAAAAGGATGCGGACAATACAGTCATAGAGGCACGAAGAGTCTTGGATGCAGGGGATAAGAGGGGCGAGACGGCACTGGCCTGATCGAGTCATTGAGTTGGCACGGGATGGATCCAGTGAAGCAAACACTGACAAGAAAAGTGCCATCATTAATGGATCAGAATGCTCTGCTGCTTAAAATACGTAAAGTTTTCATTTTATATCACCTGTTTTAGCAGTTGTTTTGCTATTATGTCCACAGTATTAAAAAAAAAAAAAAAAAAAAAAAAAAAAAAAAAAAAAGTGACTTTCTAATATCTAGTGACATGAACTTAGGTAATTCTCTTGAACTTTTTAGATTCTACGATGTTTCTGAGACATTAAAGCCTCAATTACCCATTGTCGCAATATCTAGCCCAAAGCAACATCTGCTGCTGTTGGCTTGGCACTATTAAAGTAATATCCGGCAAAATTATGCAACATTTGGCACCGAAACGGGAAGTAACTGATGGCTCTATGCAATATCAGGATGCAGGGCATATCAACCACCGGTACGTGGTAGCCAACTGGTGCTTGGGAAAACCCTGCCACGCGACAGCCAGTGAGAATGCCTGGATTACACCAGCCAATCAGAATTCGTTGCAGGAGCAGCCCCCGGCGCACCGACCCTACACTCTGTCCCTCATGGATCGCATTCGGTGAAGAAATACCTATGCACTCTGCTCGTGTGACCATGCAGAGGCAAAACCCTGGTACTAAGACTTATTCTGTGGCATCCCATGCCTTACTTGTTGTTGCAAAGCTTGTGGCCTCTCAGTGCTTCGTGTCCTAGTGCTCTACTGCGATTCAGAAATTACCGTACACATAATTACTTCCACTAGGCCACACGGGATTAAGTGCACTGAACAGTATTGCACAGTGTACAATACCCTCCACTGATGCCAATACTAAGTGAGTACATACAGTAGTACACAATGTACTGCACTACTGTACTGTATCAGAACTGTATTGTATTCAGTTTAATTTTAATCTTTCACCCATGGGAGAGTTTTTAGGATAGATGATCGAGAAAGGCAAGACAAATAAATCCACTGAAAAAAAGGCACAATCTTCAGTGGCAGCAAGTGTGTGGTACTCGTACCGTTTTCTACCAAACGAACTGACTCTATCAACGAGCTTAGAATATCTTATTGTATCTTGGCAAATCCATGCTGTTAAATGTGATTCATGAAAACATGGAAAAATAATGTAAAGAATTAAATCTTGAGCATATATTGGTGAAATGATCATTTGGAAAGAAGTCTTGTACAGCAGAATTATCATGACTCCCTTTTTACAGTTATATATACAGCCAATGCCCACAGATTTATTTGTTCCCTGACAGCTGTACTCCACCCCCCACTTGTAACTTAGCTGTTTTGCTGATATTACAATAAATACATAGGAATTGCATGGAAAAATAAACTAAATAAATCCTGAGCATTTATTGGTGAACCAATGATTAGGAAAGAAGTGTTGTACAGTAGAATTATCACGACTCCCTTCCTCACAGTTATGTATAGGGCCATGGCCCACAAATTTATTCCTTGCCTGACCGTTGTACTCTGCCCCTCACTTGCCACTCAGCTGGTTTGCAGATAATACACCCACCGCAAACTGATTTAGGACCTACACACAGAATTCATATGGGAAAGTTGTCTGTCTTTGCTTTGTGTTTCCACCTCTATCAAGTGAATTTTTTGGGCATGAAGTAACTGGCAACTCCTCTGGTGTTGGAGGGAGGTGGTGAAACACTCAGCACTTCAGTGCTTGCCCAAAATCAAGAGTGGGAGTATACATTCCCGACTCTCCGAGCTTGCACCTACCTCTTTTTTCATATGCATTACTGTTTGCCCTGTTATTTAAAGTCGAGTTGTCTTGCCTGAAAAGTACGGCTCAAGGGATGAGAGGGTCAGTATCATTGCACAGAGGCAGGATAATGTCCCTATCAACACGACTGGTGAACGTACTGGACACGCAAAGTCGACCGTCATGAAGATTCTTGCTGCTGCGTGCAGCTTGTCACCTAATGTCATACCAGAGCACAAACATGCGATGGAAAGAAGAGGACGACTTCCACAGGTACAGATATGCTTCTGAAGAGGGAAGTAATCAAGAATCCTCGACTGACAGCAGCAGAATTGAAGAGAATGCATCCCCAGCCATTACGTCTCAATTCAAACTACCCAACATCGCTTGCAGAAGGAGCTGGGTTTGCCAAGCTGCACTGCAGCCACGAAACCGCTTCTCACTGACCGCATGAAGAAAAAGAACATTCATTTTGCCAAGAAGTACGCACACTGGACATCGGACGAATGGAGAAAAGGTATGTTTTGCGATGAAAGCACATTTCAAGTGTTCCAAGTACGTTCTGCCAAGGTTCGTTGCCCTGCCTCCCGTAGTCAATATGACCCTGCTTACACGTTGCCAACTGTTAAGCACCCACAATCAGTACTGTAATTGTATCGGGGTGTTTCTCAGGTGAAATGGGAAGGGGAGGCCTCTACTTTCTTCTTAAGAATTTGATGATGAATGGTGGCCAGTACATTCAAGTTCTGAAAGATCATTGTTAAACTTTTTTGCTCTACGTGTCAAGTGGGGTTGGTGGAGGATTAGTGCCCCTCCCTGTAAAACAATTAACTCTAAGCCCTTGGCCACCCCATTTGGGATACATGGCATCTGGCAATGAAATGAACTTTTTCATGCATGATTCAGCTCCATGTCACCAGCCAAGAATGATGACAAAATGGCTTCAGGATAATCGGACTGTGGTCTTCGACTGGCATGGCAACAGTCTGGATCTCAATCGGATAGAAAACTGTCGGGCAAAGATGAAGAAAATCATGGCAGAGAAGATGACACCTGATCTGGACGATCTCAAGACTGAACTGACAAATGTTTGGTGCAAAGAAATGTCCTTAGACTACTTTAGAGATCTAAGTGATTCCATGCCAAAACGTATCCAACTGGTCCTGAAAAACAAGGGAAACATGATTTCATATTAATGAATGGCATTTCATGAACAACCTTTGTGATATACTGTGATTTCTGTGTTTTTTAATACCTTGCGGGGGCAGATCTTAAGTCAATTTGCAGTAGCTGTACAGTAAATAAGTACAAACTGCATGTGAAGTAATTTTATCCACCAAAGCAAACCTTCATTTCCATCAGCTAGATTTTATTTTCTCTGCCAGTGCAAATGCATTCCAAGACGATGCATAAATTCATCATAGAACACATTTGAGGAATAAATTGGTGGGCCATGGCCATACACAACTTTGAGCAAGGGAGCCATAATAATTCTACTGTACAACACTTCTTTCCCACTCATCAGTTCACCAACAAAATCTCAAGCTTTCTTTTCTTTAGTTTATTTTTCCATGTTTAACCCCTTAACAGTGGCTCAATCGGTAGAGAGGTGGCCTGCAGTCCTACTGGACCCTCATTCAAATCCCCGCTGGGGCAGGGAACAGTTTAACCCCTCCGTGGCGGAAGGCCCGGAATTTTCCATGCACACCAGGCCGACGCCAGGGCCATTTTTTAAAATTTATTTATTTTTCCTGCCATATTGAAGAGAAAGTTCAGCTGCACCTAACAGTACAAATCCCAGCTTCCTAGACACATTTTATGGCTTGCAATGGAGTGTGGAAGTTGCAGAAATATTGGCAACCGATATCCGCCGCCCAGGGGCGCTGCCATAACGCAACTGGGCAGGTGTTTTTTTTTTTTTTTTTTTTTTTTACCTCCCAAAACAATGCGAATGGTGCTGAAATGTTGTGCATATATGAGATATGATGTTATCAAATGATTTCAGTGAATAATTTGTTAGGAATGGCTGGAAAAAAAATTGTTATGAATATTTTTTCACCTTTTTGATATATGTTTATGGTAGTTTCGAGTTATTTTTAAAATTATCGTTGTGCCCATGCTTGGAAAAGGGAGCGAAAGAGTTGAATTTTCGGTCCTAAATGAGAAAACTGCACGTCCTCCAAGGTTAGACTCTGCCACAAGAGAATAAAGTGGAGGGTCAGATCTGATTAGCAATGCAGAAGTTGAGTCGCAGCTTCGAGCTCCCACATCACGAGCATGGCTAAAAATAGAATCATAATGCAGTTTTAGAAGTCTAATTACTGTACAGGTATTACGAATACAGATACAAAGCAGAAATAAATAAGTTTACAGATGAGGGAAAATGAATTTTTTCTGTAATAACATGTTCATCTTTCTCTATCACTTTACATTCATCTTTATCATTTTACCTTGTTATTTTCACAATATATATTGCTGTCTTGTAAACAGGGTGGTTGACTGTGTTTTGCAAGGGAGGAAAAAGATTGTATTTTCTGTCTGGGTCGAGATAATGGGTGTAACTATGTGTTTTTAGGCATGGCCACAAGCAAAAAAATCGTACATCCACTCGTCATGACAGCAGGTGGTGAACTGACAGATAATATGTGAGAGGGTGAAGTCAAGGTCAGTCTCATGTCCCAGATTTTCGTTCACTTCCCGAAGCTTTTCACAGTTTTCTACAAGTTGCACTGGATCAAATGATCCAAACCATTACAGCAAACCTGAGCAAATAGGTAAAGATACCAAGACAAAAATGTATTTTTCACTTATTATCATGTCTTTTTTGTATGTGCCTGTATTACTTCATAATCGTAAACAGGTGGCTGTGTGTGTTTTGCAAGAGAGGACAAAGATTATATGTTCTGCCTGGGTTGAGATAATGGGTGTAGTTGTGCTTGTTTAGGCATGGCTAGGAGTGAAAAAATCGAAAATTCACTCATCACAGCAGCAGGCTTTGGACTGCTTGATGAGGTGTATGGGAGTGTAGTGTAGGTCAGTGTGAAGACGTTCAGAACATTCGTTCACTTCCCAAAAATTTTTGCAGTTTTTTATAGGTCGCGCTCAAATGACGCCTGCAGCCATTGATCGGCTAAACGTCATTCGACGCCGGTGGCCACGGAGGGGTTAAGGATTTGAATTTCATTAAATTAGGCTTTACTGATCTACCAGAAGACCCGCCGACACGTCATAAAAATACCCCCGCTAATACCAATACACCAGTCCTGTATGAGACAGCCCTAGAATGTATTCAATATGGACGGTGGGTGTTAGCGCCAAAGTGGTGACATGTCGAGGTGTATGGCACGTAGGAGAACTGTTGGGCCTTGATAGCAGGCTGTGAAGCCTATGCCCGGAGTCGAGCACATTAAAAAAAAAAAAAAAAGCGAGGTGTCACTTGCGTGACGCTCGGGTGCAAGGGATCATACCGCAAGGGGTCACTTTTGTGATTCTGTGTTATTTTTAATTTGCCCGGGCTTTCAAGTGGTGGCTTGTATCATCTATCAGTACTACCAGTTTCCAGCTATAGTCAGTTCTGCTAATGTCATCTGTACTCCCTTCCACTGCTGACAATTTAGCCATTTTTCCCCTGTCCTTGACTCCCTTCCTTACCTCCCCTCCATTACCCTCTCCTCCCACCTGCCCAGCCGTGCTGCGCTACGCAAATCCTGGACGGATTTTTCCACTCATTTCATCCATTGAAATGAGCCCTATGTCCTATTCTTATACAAAATAATATATAAAAGAAAGAGAAAAGGTAGTAGTAGTAGTTGTTCCCTAGGCAGTCTGGCCGAATAGCCCCGAGTCCCTTAGGAAGGCCATGGCCAAGATCGGGCTTTCCCACAGAGCTCTCAAAGAGTGTATGTTGTGTTGCTGGCATAGGTGATTGTGTGCAAAGCAGTCTTCCATAATGTGCTTAATAGTATGGGGTGCTGTGTTGCATCCTGGACAGGCATCAGCAACGGAGTCATCCAGTCTCTTCTGGTAGCTTAAGAGGGCTGGATGGTGCCCACATCTCAGCCTGGACAGAAAAGGTAATTGATACTGCCATACATCTGGAATGGGCTAATTATCACCTGGCAACACCCCACATGCACTTGTTCGCTAATTTTCCCTGTTTATTTCCCCCTGAAATATGCCGTATGACCTATTCTCATAATAAAAATATACATAAGAAAGGAAGGGAGAAGTCTAAGTGATATTTACATTCACCTGGAACTACCTAATTTATTATGTAATGTCTAGATTTCCTGCCAATCATTTCATAGCATGTAAATTAGCAGCTCTCATCACGCTGACAATCTCAACCCTTCCCTGCCCATAGGCCACATCATTCAGTTTACTCTCATGTTTTGAGGAGAAACCATGTTGGATTCACGCCTGTCCTATGCCGCCGCTTCTGAGCCCATTGTAAAGGGCCCTGTGACCTCCACTCCTACTAAACCTCGTGTGGGAAGGGGTATAGGGACTAAGTTACTCTGCTGTGGAATGTGAACTGGCTAATTTATCAATGATAATGATGGACAGTGACTATGATCTTTCTAGTGACTCTAAAACAGTGCAAGTGGAAATGTAAATAATGTGTAAATAGCAAGTGAAAGCAATGAATGTAAATATAATTGAACAGTAGAAAATAGTTTTATAAGTTACTGCAAGTGACAGTGCATAATATGGTATAAATAAAATAGAAATGTAAATAATGTAAATAAAATAGAAAATGTAAACAGAAATGTAAATAATTAGTAATAAAAGAATACGAGTATAAATACTTGGAGTAATGAAAGCGAAAGTGAAAGCTTCGCTCTAGCGTGTATAAATACTTGGAGTAATGAAAGTGAAAGTGAAAGCTTCGCTCTAGCGTGTATAAATACTTGGAGTGATGAAAGTGAAAGTGAAAGCTTCGCTCTCTATGCTAGTTTACTGAATGAGAAAGTGAATGCCTGGAGTGAAAATAAACTACTAGTACTGAAAGAAACTTATGGATAAATATTGTATATATAAATAAGTGTTATAAAGTACTAGGAATATAAAGTGTGAGTGTGTTTATAAATAATAAATGACAGCTCCGCCTCTGAATACCATCGGGGAACGAGCGCGGGTGGAAAGCTCGTATGTGCTCGTAATTAATATTGCTTTCAGTGTTTTTTGTTTGGAATATGGATTCCAAACTACTTGAAATTCATAGAATAGTGTTTGTAGTGATAATATCAGGCAGTGGTAACCATATTACAGGGTATCGGGAAGTGTAAAGTGGAGACTTTGTTACCCAAATTCAGAAGTCTCCACAAGTCGTATGGTAGTCGACAAAGGTTCAACAAACATCCCACGAGAAAGCTGAAGGTATGTGCCATAAGCATATGTAATTTTAATATTCTAGAACTAATAACTGATTTTTGGCAAATATTTTTAAAAAGTCAGTCGGAGTGCAATTATCCCCACGGGACAGGCACAGACTGCTTAAGAAATCCCCGCGGTTAAGGGGTTAATGAATAACAAATGATGTTTTACAAAATGAACTTACCGTGTGCACTGTGCATTCATGCAAGACACTGCAATCATATGTATTATGTCTATGAGGTGTGTTTAGGGGGAGGTTATGTTTCAAATGGAATTGTGTGACACTGGATATGAGTGGTATTGTATATACCACTCGAATTCTTTCCGCTCCTTCTGGCACCTTGCTAAAAACCTTTCTAACAACTTTACCTCATCATCCTTCTCTCCTCTTTTGTAAACTGATGGCTCTGTAGCTATTTCTTCTACGGATAAAGCAGATCTCATCGCTCAGACTTTCTTCAATTCCACCTTTACGATTCTGGCGCTGTTCCTTCATCACTTCCCCCTTCTGACTTCCTCATGGCTGATATTAAAATTTCTTCAACTGATGTATTTTCTGCCATCAGTGGCCTCAATACTAACAAGGCATATGGGCCTGATGGAGTCCCACCTGTTGTCCTAAAGAACTGTGCTTGTGTGCTTACACCTGCCTAGGTAAACTATTTTGCCTTTGTCTATCAATTTGTACCTTTCCTTCTTGCTGGAAGTTTGCTCTCATTCAGCCAGTCCCAAAGAAGAGTGACCATTCCCAATCCTCTAACTATTGTCCAATCGCTTTAACATCCTGTGTCTCAAAAGTTTTCGAGTCTATTCTTTAACTTTCCTATCACAACCTTCTTTTTGATCATCAGTATGGGTTTCCGTCAGGGAGGCTCAGGGAGGCTCCACTGGCGATCTTCTCATCTACCTTTCAGACTCCTGGTCATCCTCCTTTCAGGACTTTGGCGAAAGCTATGCCACTGCACTTGACATCTCAAAGGCTTTCGATCAAGTCTGGCATAAATCATTGGTTTCCAAACTGCCCTCTTACAGTTTCTATCCTTCTACCTGTGCCTTCATCTATAGCTTCCTTTCTGGTCATTCTACAGCTGCTGTTGTAGACAGCCATCATTCTTCTTCTAGACCTATCAACAGTGGTGTTCCTTAGGGCTCTGTCCTATCACCAACTCTCTTCCTTTTACTCATCAATGACCTTCTAAGCTGGACATCTAACCCTATCCACTCATATGCTAATGATTCCACCCTTCACCTTTCCATTCAGTTCCTGCAACGTCCATCTCAGCAGTTACTTCAACAAACAAAGGATGAGGCTATGGCACACGTAATATCTGACTTGGCTCATATCTCTGACTGGGGAAAAAATATTGTTGTTTTTAATGCATCAAAGACTCAGTTCTTGCACCTATCAACCCGACAAAATCTTCCACAGGAGTACCCACTAATGTTTAATAATATCCAGCTAAATCCTCCATCATCCCTGAACTTGCTTGGGGTTTCATTCACGTGGGACCTATCTTGGAAAGATCATATTTCATCTCTTGTAAAACCTGCTTCCAAGAGATTTAGGTATGCTAAGCCAACTGCGTACCTTCTTTACCCCTGCACAGTTGTTGACTTTACATACAAGTTTTATTCGCCCCTGTGTAGAGTACAACACTCATGTGGGGAGGCTCCCCACATACAGCTCTTCTCAATAGCGTGGAGTCAAAGGCTTTTCATCTCATTAACTCGTGTCAAGTGGGGTTGGTGGAGGATTAGTGCCCCTCCCTTTAAAACAATTAACTCTAAGCTCTTGGCCACCCCGTTTGGGATACATGGCGTCTGGCAATGAATGAATGAATGAACTCTCCTCCTCTTACTGGCTCCCTTCAACCTCTGTCTCTTCGCCGCACAGTTGCATCTTTTCTATCGCTACTTCAATGGTTACTGCTCCTCTGAACTGTCTGCTTGCATCCCTCCTCCTCTACGACGGGTGCATAGCACTCATCTAGCAACAAACTCTCATGTCTTTTCTGTCCAACTCTCGAATGCAAGAGTTAACCGTTACTCCCAGTCCTTCATTTATGCAACAGGTCAACTCTAGAACTGTCTCCCTCTGTCTGTATTTCCTACTTCCTATGATCTCCAGTTCTTCAACTGCAGTGTGTCCAGGCATTTTTAAATGAACAGATCTTGAATTTGGCTCCTTTTGTGTTGTTTTTATTTTTTTTTCTTGGAAGGAACGGTTTGCAGACTTTGGTTTGTTCTTCCTTGCAATTAAAAAAAAAAAAAAAAGCAATAACATAGCCCGTGTATAAGAGTATACACCAGATGACTGGGAAAAATAAGAAACTATGCAGGTAAACTTCCCAATCTTTCCAGTTAACGGGAATTGTACTTTCCACTATTACTGTACAAGTATACCCCACTATACGATACCCCGCTTTTGTGATGTAAAAAAATTAACACCCTTCCCTGGCTATTGATGGCCATTCCCCGGTTATCCGATGTGAAATATAAAAATTGTTACTCCCTTGCATTTAAAAAAAAAAAAAAAAAAAAAAAAAAAAAAAAAAGGCACCAAAGTAATCTTTGGTCCAAAAGATTTGAAGAGCTTGATTTTATGCAACAGAAAATGTATATTTCACTCTCATGCATCTAATGGTTACCACACTGTTGACCATCAAAAACATGAAAAGTTTCCCCCACCCCCACGCCCGGACTTCTAAAAGGAAGTGTAGTGAGACTGAGATGCTTTGGGCTTGGTGACAGCTACACTTGCCACTCTCATTCCTGTATTTATTCTCTTTCCCTTTCTCTCTCTCTCTCCCCGGGGAGGGATAGGGAGGGAGGGAGGGAGAAGGAGTGAATGGAGAAGCAGAGAGAGGAGGGACTGCTTTTTTTTTTTTTTTTTTTTTTTTTTTTTTTATGCGAGGAAGAAGGAACCAAAGGCCATGAGCCCGCAGTAACAGTTCCCTCCAAGAGAAAAACAAAATACAATAGAGAGCCAAATTCAAGATCCGATCATTTTGAGATGCCTGGACACACTGCGTTTGAAAGACTGGAGATCATAGGCAGGAGGAAATACAGACAGAGGGAGACAGTTCCAGAGCTGACCTGTTGCATGAATGAAAGACTGGGAGTAACGGTTAACTCTTGCATTAGAGAGTTGGACAGAAAAGGGATGAGAGTTTGCTGCCAGACGGGTGCTACGCGCCCGTCGTAGAGGTGGAGGAATGCAAGCAGACAGTTCAGAGGAGCAGTGACCATTAAAGTAGCGATAGAAAAGAGATAAAGATGCAACAGTGCGGCGAAGAGACAGAGGTTGAAGGGAGTCAGTAAGAGGAGGAGAGTTAATGAGACGAAAAGCCTTTGACTCCACCCTATTGAGAAGAGCTGTATGTGGGGAGCCTCCCCACACATGAGAGTTGTACTCCACACAGGGGCGGATAAAACCCCTGTATAGAGTCAACAATTGTGCAGGGGTAAAGAAAGAGCGGAGTCGGCTTAGCACACCCAATCTCTTGGAAGCAGATTTTACAAGAGATGTAATATGATCTTTCCAAGATAAGTCCCGAGTAAATGAAACCCCAAGCATGTTCAAGGATGATGCAGGATTAATCTGAATATTATTAAACATTAGTGGGTATACCTGTGGAAGATTTTGTCGGGTTGATAGGTGTAAGAACTGAGTCTTAGAAGCATTAAAGACAACCATATTATTTTTACCCCAGTCAGAGATATGAGCCAAGTCAGACATTAGGTGTGCCATAGCCTCATCCCTTGTTTCTTGAAGTAACTGTTGAGATGGGCGTTGCGGGAACCGAATGGAAAGGTGAAGGGTGGAGTCATCAGCGTATGAGTGGATAGGGTTAGATGTACAGCTTAGATCATTGATGAATAAAAGGAAGAGAGTTGGTGATAGGACAGAGCCCTGAGGAACACCACTGTTGATAGATCTAGGAGAAGAACGATGGCCGTCTACGACAGCAGCTATAGAACGACCAGAAAGGAAGCTAGCGATGAAGGTACAGATAGAAGGATAGAAACCGTAGGAGGGCAGTTTGGAAATTAAAGATTTATGCCAGACTCGATCGAAAGCCTTTGAGATGTCAAGTGCAATGGCAAAGCTTTCGCCAAAGTCCCGAAAGGAGGATGACCAGGAGTCTGAAAGGTAGGTGAGAAGATCGCCAGTGGAGCGTCCCTGACGGAACCCATACTGACGATCGGAAAGAAGGTTGTGATAGGAAAGATGCCTTAAAATTTTTTTATTAAGAATTGACTCGAAAACTTTTGAAATACAGGACGTTATGCCTTATCACTTAAACGTTTACAGTAAGTATTCGAAGAGGCGCTGCTTATGTCATTTCTGTATTTATTCTCTCTCTCTCTCTCTCTCTCTCCCAAATTGCACTAAAATCAAGCGGGAGTGGCTGAAAGTGTTATTCTATATATGTCATATTGTGAATTATTATGATAACATACAAGTGATTTTGTGATTTTTTTCTGCGATAATAAGCGAAGTCATGTGCTAAGTGCATTGAAGGGTTAAAGCTATTTGGGGGTGAGCTAGAAACTTGTTTTTGGACTATTTGGGTGGGTTTAGACTTGGCTGGGGCAGGGAGGATCCCAATGCTTCCCAACGTATCTCTGTACTTCCTCTGTTATAATGTCCCCATTTAATGATACCCCGGCTCAACAATGGGTCTTCCCAAACACATCTCATGGTTTCAGCAGGGACAGCCTGTAATGTATCAATCCGTATTGTAATTTATGCTTAGTTTTCATCTTTTACTCATGGGAAAGTTTTTAGGGTAGAGGGTTGAGATGGGTAGTAACACAATATCCTGCTTGAAGTTGAATGTTGAGCCAATGGGGGGTACTATGTAATATCTGGCATTTTGATTTATTCAGTTTAGAGCTTGGCTGAATTACAGCGGATAATGGACTGGCTAATAGTCAATTCTTTTTTTTTAGTAAACAATTTATTTGGGTAATAAATGTGCTGAATTATATATCATATGATATAGTTTATTTGACAAACCAAATTTAAAATTCGGATATAAGCCTTCAAAGTTGCACAAAAAGAGGTTGATGGAAGCACGACCTTGAGTGGCCGAGATGTCATAAATCTGCCAAGCCTGGAGAAAAAACAAGACTGATCCCCAGCTAAGTTGTGTGATTGTGGTTCTGCTGAGCTTTGCTTCATGAGCAAATAACCATCATTGGTGCTTTGCTCTACTGTGCAAGAACACTAGTAGAATCACACAAGAAAGAAGAGTTATCACTGTTCCAAGAGACAAGAAAACCAGGAAGCTATAGTGGTGAGCAGTGCGTCGGGAGTACTCCATCACAACAGGCAACTCCTACTGTTTCCAAGCTGTGCGACTGTAACAAAATACCGAATCGGTGGTCATTTACCGAATTGGCACTTTTAAATGGAAAATATTATAATTTTTATCACAATATAGGCTAATGCACACCTAATTATCTGAAATCTGGTTCATAACTTGTGCTTAATATGACTTAATAAAAAACCAGGTTTTGACTGAGTTAAAATGTGCTAAAGTTAGAGGATATTTACCTTTCAGATGAACACGCATTGACATACAGTGCTCGTCAGAAGTATGGAGCGCCCTGCGTCCCTCCTGAGAAACAAACCTTTCAACATTGAAAAAACATAAAAATAATGCATTTTATTTACCTTTAGTGCTTTGTAGGGTGGCCTTTACGTTTCTTCACGGACCTGAGACGTCTTGGAAGTGAAAGGGCGAGGCTCCTGAGGTGCTGGAGCGGTATTTTGTCCCAGGAGTCACGAATGGCGGCTTCCAGCTTAGGCAGAGAGCTCACGTCCTTCCCTTGGAGACTCTTCTTTACGAGGTACCAGAGGTTTTCAATCGGGTTGAGGTCTGGGCTATTTCCTGGCCAGTCTGTCATGAATGATACCTCGCAGTCACGAAGCCAATTGGTGACCGATTTGGCCTTGTGAGCAGGTGCACCATCCTGCTGAAACACTCGTGCACCTGTTAGCTCGAAGGAGTCTGGTAAATGATCACACAGAAGCTCCAGGTAAACATCCTGATTCACTCTGAGGTTCTTGGGAAGTACAACAAGCTTCCCCAAACCCTTCCCTGAGAAACAACCCCATACCATGAGTGAATCAGGATGTTTAACAGTGCTTTCTACATACCGTGGGTCAAGTGGGTCACTACCTTTTCGTGCTCCTCTGTTACAGGTAACACTAAACGTTGCCTCATCAGACCACAACACTGACAACCATTGCTCCTCACCCCAGTTTAGATATTTATTAGCAAAGGCAAGCCTACGAATTCTCTGGCTGCTAGAGAGAAGAGGCTTTTTCACAGGCCTGTGACTTGTGTAACCAAGCTCATGCACCCTACGAGACACTGTTCTCACTGACACCTCACCAAACACTTCTGGGTTGCTCTCCTTAATTTTCCTTGCACTCACATGAGGATTAAACTCCACTGCACGTTTTAAAACATTAACAGACCTTGGGGAAGTTTTCCTAGGCCTACCAGACCTCGGTTTCTTTGTGGGAACTTCACCACTGTTTTCCTCCCGAAATCGCGCACACCAACGACGCACTGTCGATCGTGCCACACCAACCAATTCACTAATTTCCTTTGTCTGGTGGCCTGCCTCCTTTAGAGCAATGATCTGGGATATGATTTCACTCGATAGTTCACGGGTAGGTGCCATAACAAAGTTTTAAAGGCCAAAACACTGTGGGACACTCGGTAAAAAATGGCGCAATTTGAGAGGGACACTCGGCGGAGTTCCTCTCTCTCAGGCAGCCCGTGGGCAACTGAGGCGGGACCCAACCAGCGTGTCGGAAGGCCTCAGGCTACCGTGACGTCATGCTCGGAGCTCAAACTTGTGGCTCAATTCTTACCCCCAAAAATGGGTGATTCTTTTTGGGCCATAAGTATTGCGCGCCCGGCGGACAACGCTGAATACTTCTGACGAGTACTGTACTTCCATTTTCCATAAATACTGACTTAAAGCACAAATTTATGTATCTGCACTGTACATCAATATTTACACAAAATGGAAGTCTGTCAACGTGAGTTGTCAACCTAGAGGTGAAAAACTTCCACTAATTTTAGCAAATTTTTGCTTTGAATCCTGTTTTTTTTTTTTAAGTAAAAGTAATAAATTTGATGGATGGAGAATATAAGAAAGTATGGATCAGTTGGCTCAAGAATCACGTGGGTAAGACTGAAAGCTGGAGCACAAATGTGGGCGACTGTGTGCTTGTATGTGCCAACGCAAGATCGTGCAAGCAGAGTGAGAGAAGAGTTCTGGACAAATGTGGAAGTGCGCATGGAAAAGTTTGAAAGCAATGAGTGTTTTTGATCGGAGATATGAATGGAAAAGTAGGGAATGTGAAGGTGGATGAAGTGGCTGGTGAGTGGGGTGTGCCTGCAGAGATGGTTGGGAATGGCAGTGCTTTAGTGGACAATTGTGTCGGGAGGGGGTTGGTGATAAGTAATTCCCTCTTCGGACACAAAATGACCCATAGGTATACGTGGCGAGTGATGAGAAGGGTGGGTGGTGAACTGAATGAACGGAAGGCAATGTCTGATTATGTGTCTGTGGAAGAAAGGATGAGAAGGTGTGTAATGGATGCAAGAGTATACAAAGGCTGGGGGAGTGGACTTTCTGCCAGAATCAAAGTCCAAATGAAATGGAGAAATAGAAGAAGGGAAGGACAGGAGGAAGTAGTTCATACAAGGAGGGTGGAAAAGTTACAAGAGGAGGGAAAAAAGGCAGAATATAAGAAGGAAGTGGAGAAGCAATTGGGTAAATATGGACTGGAGCAGATGGGGGACGTGAAAGGTGTGTGCAAGATATTCAATTGGAGTGTGGGGTGAGAAGATGAAAGGTGGTGCAGGGAACAGCACAGTGGAATGAAAAGGTGAGAAAGGCTATGGGACGTAAGAAGAAAGCATATAGTGAGTGGATGAGAAACGGGCGCGGAAGAAGTTGAAAGACGGAAGAGATATGCAGAGAGGAAGAGAGAGGTAAAAAGATTAGTAAGAGAGAGTAAGAAGAAAGTGGATGAGAAATTTGGAAGAAATTTGAATGTAAAACGGAGGGAATGTAAGAAAATGTTCTGGAAAGACATAAAGAGAGTTAGAGAAGGTGCCAGAGAAGTTAGTTGGGGAGTGGAAGATAAAAATGGTAGATTACTAGTGGAGAAGGGAGAAAAAGTGAGCAGATGATGAGAACACTTTAAGGAATTGATGAATATAGAGAATGAAATTTGAGTGCAAGTGGCTGGGGACTGGCTGGGAGATGGAGGGATTTGAGATGAGAGGAAGAAATCAGTAGGATGGAAGTTGTGGATGCAATGAAGATAGTTAAAATGGGGAAAACCCCAGGAAATGATGGAGTGTGTGGTGGAATGCTGAAGCATGAGGGAGAGAGAGTATTTGAATGGATGTGGAAGATGTGCTGATTGGCCTGGGAGGAAGGTAGAGTCCTGGAGGATTGGAAGTCAGGTATAATTATTCCCTTGTACAAAGGAAAAGGGGAAAAAGAAGTATGTGGTAATCATAGAGGCATTTGTCTTCTTAGTGTAATAGCAAAAGTATATGGTAAGATACTTATTGACAGAGTTAGGGAAATAACTGAGGAATTAGTTGGAGAAGAACAGGGAGGTTTTAGGAAGGGCAGAGTTTGTGTAGATCAGATATTCATTCTTAGATCTTTAGTGGAAAAGTTTCTAGAGAAGGGAAAGAAGTTGTATGCAGCCTTCATGGATTTGGAGAAAGCATATGACATGGTGGATAGACAGGGATTGTGGAAAGTATTAAGAATATTATGGAGTAGATGGGAAGTTGCTGAAGGCCGTGAACAGTATGTATGAGGGTGCAAAGGCTGCAGTGGGTGTGGATAGTGAACTGAGTGAATTTTTCTATCTGAAGGTTGGATTGAAACAAGGATGTGTCATGTCTTCATGGTTGTTCAATCTGTACATGGATGGGGTTATAAAAGAGTTACAAGGTAGGGCAGTGGATGTTGGAGTGGCCCTAATGAGAAAGGGGAGTGTTTGGAAACTCCCTGTACCATTTTTTGCAGATGATATTGTGCTGTTAAATAAAGAAGAAGGGGAGCTACAAGGCATGGTGAATGAGTTTGGGAGTGTGTGTAAGAAACAATCTAAAGGTGAATGTAGGGAAGAGTAAATTTATGGTCTTCAAGAGAAGTGAGGTCAGTGAATGTACAGTGAGGCTGGATGAGGAGGATATGGAAAATGTGAGTGCATTAAACCCGTGGATTGCGCAATTACAGTACAGTACCTTTTTCTATCTCAATATGTGATGCGCAAAAAAATGAAGGAAAAAAATTTTTTTTTTAGTTTTTGTTTATTAAAAACTTGAAGGTAAACATCTACAGCAGTATCCGGTGAAAAGAAAAAAATCTCTTTCTCTTCGTCTTTGCATAGGGCCATGCGTAAGTTTACATACGGGAGCAGTGAAAAAAAAAAATAAATAAATAAATTTTCTATTTTTTGTTTTTGTTTATTATAAACTTGAAGATAAACATCCAGGGCATCATCTGCTGAAAAGAAAAAAATTTGTCTCCCTCCATCTTTGCGTAGAGGTTGAGTTGTTTACGATGCTGCATGGCCAGCACAACCTGAGCTGTGGCTTGCAACGTGACACTACCCAGCCTGAGCTGTGGCTCTCAATCCATGGGTTAAGTACTTAGGTAGTGTGATGAGTAAGGATGGAAGTTTAGAGGATAAAGTGCTTGAAAGGGTACAACAGGGAAGAAAAGTAGCTGATTCTTTGAAAGCAGTGATAAGAAACAGGGAAGTGAGCATGGAAATAAAAAAGCTACTACACGACAGTATTGTGATGCCAAATCTAACGTATGGAAGTGAAGATTGGTCCTTGTTGGAGGGACAGATGTCAAGAGTGAGGGCAGTGGAAATGAGTTACTTGAGAGGAGCATGTGGAGTCACATGGAGAGACAGACAAACAAATGAGGAAATGAAGGAGCATTGTGGTGTGGATGTGGATGTGATAGGAAGTGTTAGGAGAATCACACTGAGGTGGTTTGGCCATGTGGAGAGGATGGAGAGTGAGAGACTGACGAGGAGATTGTATGTGAGTGAGGTGTAAGGGGGAGAGGGATGGGGAGACCAAGGAGGAGATGGAGGGATAGAGTGAAGAGGCATATGAGAGAGAGGGGTGTGAGCTGGGAGCAAGGAAATGAAATGGCAGGGGACAGGGTGACATGGAGGCTAATTGTTTGTTTCCACCCCTTACAGGATTAAGGCATCTGGCAATAGATAGACAGATAGATAGAAACAAATTTTTGACCGGATTTCAGATAATTAGGTGTGCATGAACCTATACTGTGATAAAAATTACAACAGCCTAACATATACACCTTAACCTAACCAAACAGTCACATGTCATGCAAAATCAACTCTAACTTTGCTTAAGTCATTGGTAGAGATGTGAAAATCATATTCTCCAGATCAAACTGGCCATTACTAAAAAGATGTTCAAACATCATCAGTACATAAGACCAAGAAATCAGACAGCCACATACTCCGCAGAGGTACTGTATAGCTGACCATGGTCAGGCCTATCAACAAGGAAAAAACATTGAAATATTTTGGTCTTTGTGACACTTCCCGATGTATTACTGCCAAATTTCAAGGCCATCTGCCCCTGAAGTCAGGACCTAGCAATACTGATAATGATTCAGTTCATATATTACTTCATTACAACTGTATCAAATCTAACGTCGTGCTACCAAGTTGTCCTACAGGTACATGGTTGTCACAAGGTTTGCCATCACTAAGGTACTATCTATCTATCTATCTATTGCCAGACGCCTCAATCCCGTTTGGGGTGGCCACAAACAAATCGCCTCCAAGTCGCCCTGTCCCCCGCCATTTCACTGCCCTGCTCCCAACTCACATCCCCCTCTCTCATATACCTCTCCACCCCATCCCTCCATCTCATCCTCGGCCTCCCCCTCCCTCTTCCCCCCTCCACCTCACTCACATACACTCTCTTCGTCAGTCTTTCACCCTCCATCCTCTCCACATGGCCAAACCACCTCAGTGTGTTCCTCATAACGCTTCCTATCACATCCACATCCACACCACAACGCTCCTTTATATCCTCATTCGTCAGCCTGTCTCTCCATGTGACTCCACAGGCTCCTCTTAAATAACTCATTTCCACTGCTCTCACTCTTGACTAATCTCTCTAAAACCAACAAAACTCTTTACTAAAGCACAAACACAACATACTTCATCTTTAAGAGAGCTATCACACTAAGTCTTACATACATAGCATGAAAATACAGGTGAACCTCGATATATGATACCCCTATATCCGATACCTTGGTTTAACGATGAGGGTAGAAATACCACCATACCCCGTCTAACAATGGCCAAACCTCAGTTTAACAATGGGTTTTTAAATTCATTTTTTTACCAATTTTGATGATATTTGAGACTAAAATTTTGTTTCAGTTGATTTATAAACTGCTCTTACATTCAGATTAATGTGCTTTAGCCATAGGTGGGGTGAACATTGTCATTTTGGGGTACAGTTTACAAAGCTTGATTTTTTCCAGACTTATATTTGACAATTTTCAGATTTATTTGTTGGTTTTAGTTAGTTTTTTACAAGTGATAGCCTTAGGTTAGCTTCCTTTACAACTGTTAGGCCATTTAGATTGGCTTTAAACTTGTTTTTGGACTCATTTAGATGGGTTTAGGACTTGGTTGGGGGGGAAACCCAAGGCTCTAAAATGCATCCCTATATTTTACATGTTAAACCTATCCTGAGATATGATACCCCGCTTGACGATGGGTTTTAACCTAACCAATTCCATCGTTAAACAGGGGTATACCTGTAACAGCTGAACATCACGGAAATCTTATCTGTACTGGGGTACGAATCCCAGACATTGTTGTGAATGGCAGTCATCTGTGGTCCTGGCATGGGTTATTATGTCACTGCGAGGGTGCATGTTTCATGCAAGGTATGATAATCTACAACTTTGACTGACTATTTTTTTTTTTATAAATATCAAATCGGAGAGGGAAAAAATGATATTCTGATGATTACGAGTGACCATTTTATTATTTTATGAAATGTACACGACTGTCAACCAGTCCACTAAGAGTTTACTGTACTATTTTTGTATGCAATCTTCTAGATTTTTTGTGCTTTGCTACACTGGTGATTTTTGACTAGTTCTGTCACGTATGTTAGTGTTGTGCTTACAGTTCTCACAGGGTTTTGAATTCAACAAGCTTTCTGCTATAGTTTGGGCAAGAATATAATAATAAACCTTTCTGATAGGCTAACTGCAGCATCAGTGTTCCTTATCATCTTCAAAGTAAAAATATCAGCCGCAATGTTCACTTTTATAAATACTTTTACTGCTTTGAATTACAGACAAACCCTGATTTACGATACCTCTAAATGCGATACCCCGGAATAGTGATGGGGGTAGAAATACCACCCTACCTCGCCCATCGTAGGCCTACCCCTGGTTGTGTGATGGGTTTTGATGTTTTTTAACCGATTTTGATGATATTCTAGACTTAAATTTTGTGTTCAGGTTGATTTATAAACTGTTTTTAGACACAGATTAACGTGTTTTAGTTTCCTGTAAGCCAAGAAACCATTTACAATGCTGGGTGGTAACCATATAACCAAACCATACGTGCTCCCTATGTGTCAACAAGTGGGTTGGTGGAGGGTTGGTGCCCCTCCCTGTAAAACAACTAACTCAGTGTCAAATGGCCACCCTTTACGGGATTATGGTGTCTGGCAATAGATAGATAGATAGATAGAAATAGGTGGAGTGAACACTGTCATTTGGGGTACGGATTCTTGCCCATCAGACAAGGTACAAAACAGTGTGGACAGGTAGGTGACTCAACAAAGAATATTTCATGTCTGACCATTGAACATCTCACCCATCACAGAATACATAATAATAATTTTAAATATAATAATAAAAATTATGAAATCCTTAAAGAGTAAATATTTCAGGTACTGATGAAAAATGTGACCGATAAATCACGTGTTTACATTCAGGCTGTTCATGGCAAAATGTCTTGAAAATACAAAGGAATTTCTAAGTAACTATTGGAAAATAAGAGAGAAGAATATAAAGGAGCTCAGCAGCCAGAACAGTAACTAAAATGACATAAAGAGGGGCCATTGAAAAGGCTATCCTGATCGCATCATCAACTGATAAATAATGTGTTTACATTTGGGTTGTTCAAGGAAAAACGCTTTGAAAATACAAAGGAATATCTAAATAAATGTTCAAAAATAAGAGAGCAAAATATAATGGAGCTCAGCAACCACAAGAGTACCTAAAACGACGGAAAGAGGGGCCATTGAAAAGACTATCCCAATCGCATCATCAATCGATAAATCCTGTGTTTATACTCAGGTTGTTCAAGGGAAAATGCTTTGAAAATACAAGGGAATTTCTAAATAAATGTTGGAAAATAAGAGAGAAGAAAATTAAGGAGTTCAGCAACCAGAACAGTAACTAAACGCCATTGAAAAAGCTATCCTGATCACATTCCCTGTCAAAGGAATTCCCCATCAAAACATCAATGATTCTACATCACAACAATATGCACCTTGGATGATTTTGCATCATTCATACATTATTATTATGCATAACAGATGTTTATTTGTCCCGGGACCATCTGATGGTGGGATTGTACACAATGCTGCTTCATCTTCTCTATAGAGTTTGAATACAAGACAAAGACTGAATTCTCCAGTGATCTTGACTGCATACAAGTGAGACAGGCACTAGTTTAAGGCTTAGGTTAGCTTCTTTTACAGCTGTTGGGCCATTTAGATTGGCTTAAACCTTTTTTTGGACTCATTTGGGTGAGTTTAGGACTTGGCTAGGGGAGAAACCAAAGGCTCAAAAATGCATCCCTATACTATAGTTTACATGTTAAATCTACTGAGATACGACACCCTGCCTAGCGTGTGTGTGTGTGTGTGTGTGTGTGTGTGTGTGTGTGTGTGTGTGTGTGTGTGTGTGTGTGTGTGTGTGTGTGTGTGTGTGTGTGTGTGTGTGTGTGTGTGCGTGTGTGTGTGTCCGACTCTGGACAAAGGCTTCAGAGCCCATATGTCGGGGGCAGTAGCCTATCCCAAGGCCCAGTAGTCCAAATACTCCTCCACATGTCACCACTTCAGCGCTAACACCGACCATCCATACTGAATACATGCTAGGGCTGTCTCATACAGGACTTGGGTACTGGTATTAGTGGGGGTATTTTTATGACATGTCGGCGGGTCATCTGGTAGATCAGTAAAGTCTGCTTTTTATGAAATTCAAATCCTTAAACTGTTCCCTGCCCCAGCTGGGATTCAAACCTGGGTCCATTAGGACTGCAGGCTGCCTCTCTACCGATTCAGCCAAAGCCTCCCCCAACTGCATTGTTAAACAGGGTTTGCCTGTCCAAATAAATCCACAGTACTGTAGTTGCTGTGCTCTGCGAGGTTATACTGTATGCATTATCCATCCATCATTCAATTCTTTATTAGTCCACCAGAAGTGAAGGAGCCCAGGGCTAAGCTACTCAGTCCAGACAAGTAAGATGACTGACCAATTACTAACCATGAGCTGAATAATCCATCCATCCAAAATCCAATCCTATGTTGCCCCATGAGGAACGTAGGAACCCGAGGCTAGGCAAGTTGGTCCTGACATTTAAAATTATGTGAACAATGAACCCCACCCACCTCACCTCCTGGATGTACACCCTCATAGGCTACACCTGGCTGCAGAGCCCGATCCTATCTATCTATCTACTGCCAGACGCCATAATCCTGTAGGGGATGGCCACAAACCAATTGCCTCCATCTCACTCTGTCCCCTGCCATTTCACTGCCCTGTTCCAAGCTCACACCCCCTTGTCTCATATACCTCTCCACTCCATCCCTCCATCTCATCCTTGGCATCCCCCTCTCTCTCCCCCCCTCCACCTCATTCACATACAATCTTCTTGTCAGTCTCTCACTCTCCATCCTCTCCATATGGCCAAACCACCTCAATGTACTTCTAACGCTTTCTATCACATCCACATCCACACCACAATGCTCCTTCACTTCCTAGTTTGTCAGTCTGTCTCTCCATGTAACTGCACATGCTCCCCTCAACTAACTCACTTCCACTGCTCTCACTCTTGATTTGTGTCCCTCCAACAAGGTCAAAACTTCACTTCCATACTTTTGAGCTGGTATCACAATACTGTCATGCAGCAACTTTTTTATTTCCATGCTCACTTCCCTGTTTCTTTTAATTGCTTTCAAAGAACCAGCAACTTTTCATACTTGTTGTACACTTCAAGCACTTCACCCTCTAAACTTCCATCCTTCCTCATCTCACTACCCCAGTACTTAAATGCACTCACATTCTCCATTTCCTCCTAATCAAACCTCACTGTACATTCAGTGACTTCATTTCCCTTGAAGACCATAACTTTATTCTTCCCTACATTCACCTTTACATTCTGTTTCTTACACACTCTCCCAAACTCATGCACAAAGCCTTGCAGTTCCCCTTCATCCTCACTTAACAACACAGTATCATCTGCGAACAACAGTACAGGGAGTTTCCAAACACACTGCCCCCTCTCACTAGGGGCACCCCAACATCCACTCCCCTACCTTGTATCTCTTCTATAACCCCATCCATATACAGACTGAATAACTGTACAGACATGATACATCTATGTTTCAATGCAATCTTCACACAAAAAAATTCATCAGTTCACTGTCCATACGCCTCACTTCAGCCTTAACACCCTCATATGTACTTTTCATGGCATTGAACAGCTTCCCAATAACTCCATATATTCTTAATATTTTACACAATCCTTGTCTATCCACCCTGTCACATGCTTTCTCCAAATCCTTGAAGGTCACCTACAACTTCTTTCCTTGCTCTTGAGACTTTTGCACTCAAGACCTAAGAATGAGTGATTTACACAACCTCTTCCCTTCCTAAAACCTCCCTGTCCTTCTCCAACTAATTCCTCAGTTATTTCCCTAATTCTGTCAATAAGTAACCTACCATACAGTATACTTTTCCTACTACAGTAGGAAGACAAATGCCCCTATGATTACTACACACTTCTTTTTCCCTTGTACATGGGAATAGTTATACCTGACTTCCAATCCTCCAGGACCCTACCTTCCTCCCAGGCCAATCTGCACATCTTCCATACCCATTCCATTACTATCTTTCCCCAATGCTTCAGCATTTCACCATACATTCCATCAATTCCTAGGGATTTCCCCCTTTTGACTTTCTTCATTGCTTCCACAATATCCATCCTACTAATTTCTTCCTCTCTTCTCAAATCCCTCCCCCTCCCAGCCATTCCCCAGCCACTTACATTTACATTATTTTCATTCTCTATGTTCAAGAATTCCTTAGCCCCTTACCCACAGGCTGCCACTACCGTGATGCTTGTTACAAAAGTACCATACCATGGGGCGTCACTTCTTGTGATCCAGGGATTTTTTAACCCTTTGAGATTCTTATGACTATTTCGATCGTCTTTTCAAATCCAACCTCAGAGAGTCCAATGACGCTTTTCATCATCATTTTACGAAACTTTTGTAAAATATTCAACATAAATTGTGAACGGCCATACCACGTTGAGTACACTGCTTCCCATCCGATCAGCGAAGTTAAGCAACGTTGGGTCTGGTTAGTACTTGGATGGGTGACCGCCTGGGAACACCAGATGCTGTTGGCATAACGTTCTCCCTACGTGTCAAGTGAGGTTGGTGGAGGAGTAGTGTCCCTCCCTGTAAAACAATTAACTTTAAGCCTTGGCCACCCCGTTTGGGATACATGGCGTCTGGCAATGAATGAATGAATGAAAAATTGTGTTTACTCATCATAACAAAGAGGCTCAAACATGATGTCACGAATGGCTGCTCTATGCGTGGTGGTACTGCACAGCTGGTCTGACTCATGGCTTTGTATCTTTATAACTTTATTCTTGGTGAATATTTTTCTACAGCAAGGTATAAAATTTTTCGTTTTTTCCTAACTTCAACTCGTCATTTTGACTTTTTATTTTCCTTAATTTCCTTTTATGAACAAACTATGATAAAGTACAACTATTCAGCTTCAAAATAACACCTTGACCAGCATCCTATCATAAAAAGTGTATTTACACTGACCGATCAAAGAAAAACATCGCGAAACGAATGTGGCTGAGACTAAAATAAAGTTGTGCATCTCTTTTCTTTCGCTTTACTGCACAATGAAATGCAAGTACTACTATAATCTATATATCATTGTAAAGGTAATTTATTGTATTTTTGCCTGGTTTAAACTAAATTTACATATCTTTACTCGTTATTTTTTGCCGATTATTTTTCTATGGCAAGGTATAAAATTTTTGCTTTTCCCCTAACTTCAACTCATCATTTTGACATTTTATTTTCTTTGTTCTCCTTTCTTGAAGATACTAAAATAAAGTACAACTATTCAGCTTTAAAATGACATCAAAACCAACATTCTATCATGAAAAATGGATTTACACAGAGCAATCAAAGTACAATATTGGGCCGAGAAGATGTGGGTCAGCATGAGTGGCTGACTCTAGCACAGACATAATCTGCCCTGCCCACAAACCTGATAGGGTTAAACTGTCCAGGCTTTCAAGTGCAGTCTGTATCATTTATCAGTACTGCCAGTCTGTAGCTATAGGCATCGTTGCTATGGTGGTACCATTCTTAAGTGGCGGTTTGGGTGGGGCACAAACCTCTGCACAGTGTTGCCACGTGTTCCATACCCACTATGTGAATGGCTCTGATATATGTAATAGGCATCACAATAAGATAAACACATAAGAATATATTGGTAAAGTGTGTATTATAATATATGAAAGAACAGTAAACTTATTATGCGTAAAATATTTATACGGCAAAACAGAAACATGGCATAAATATTTTACAGTGTTGCTTAAAAAAAAGTAGTCACTTTTATTGGCTGTTACCGTATTTCTGGGGTTGGTAATAATGTCATAATTATGATTATAAGATAATGTGAAGGAATGTAGTAAAAATGTCAATTTCTTAGTAAAAAAAAAAAAAAAAAAAAACATTAAACCCTCGTGAGCGGCAACACACACACACACCCAGTCCCACCTGGCCAGAGCTTCCTCTATCCTAGGCCTGTTTGGGGACACTTAAAAAAAGACGCACCAAGACTTTTACCTCCTGGGTGGTGTGGAAATAAAGTCAAATTTACAATATGTAAATTATAACGTAAAAGAAAATAACCAAAATATATCCTAAAATACCACAGACGGGAGAGAGGAGAGAGGGAGAGAGCGGGAGGGAAGGCAGACCAGGGGCAGTGTTGAGTGCAGCTGAGAGAGTGAGATGGAGGAAGGGAGGGAACGAAGGAAGGAGAGAGTGATTGAATGAAAACAAATCATGGCGCCACAATAGTGAGGTCATCTGGCGCCACAGGTAAAACAATAATATTTTTAAATATAAATAGATATAATAAAAACAAAATAAAGAAATGAAAGCACACGTTTATGTCACTCATAAAAGAAACAAAATTCCCAAGGTTGACGCACATCTCCTCCCAGGAGAGAGAGGCATCGTGGGTATGGAAAACGTGGCAACACTGTACAGAGGTTCGTGCCCCACCCAAACCGCCACTTAAGAATGGTACCACCATAATACAAGTACTGCTAGTACTCACATCCAGTGTTACCAATTTAGCCATTTTTCCATTTGCCTCGCCTCCCCACCTCCCCTCCCTTACCCACTCCCCTGCCTAGCTACAGTCTGGCCAGGCAACGCAACTCCCGGCTATTTTTTTCCATTCGCTTTTTCCACTGAAATGTGCCCTATGCCCTATTCTTATACAAAAAAAAATATATATATATATATATATAAAAGGGAAAAGCCTAACTCACACTGCCATTGGTCATGAAGTAGCTAATTTATCACCTGGCAACACCCCACGTGCAGTTGGTCGCTAATTTTCCCTGTTCATTACCCACTGAAATGTCCCTTATGGCCTATTCTCATATTAAAAAAAAAAGAGAAAAAGCTAAGTGATACTTCCATTGACCTGAAGTAGCTAATTTATCGTGTATTGTCTAGATTTCCTGCTATCCCCGCGGGAGGGGCATGGCGCAGTCCAGCCATCCCTGCAGACATGGGGTTAAAGTATTCTCTCCATCTGCTCACTTTTTCTTCCTTCTTCACTAGCAATCTACCATTTTTACCTTTCACTCCCCGACTAACTTCTTTACCACCCTGTCTAACTCTAGCTACCTCTTTCCAAAACATTTGCTTAAATTTCCTCCACTTTTCACTCAAATTCCTTCCAAATTCCTCATCCACTCTTTTCTTACTCTCTCTAATTTATCTTTTCACTCTCCCTTCCTCTCTACATATGTCTCTCTTCGGTCTCTCAATTTCCTCCATGCCACTGTTTCTCATCCACTCACTATATGCTTTCTTATTTTGTGCCATAGCCTGTCTCACTTCTTCATTCCACCGTGCTGTTCCTTGCATCCCCTTTCGTCTTCTCTCCACCCCACACACCACCTCACATGCTGCACAGATTTTTTCTGTGAATATGTTGCACGCATTTGCCACATTCCCCAGCTACTCCAATCATATTTACCCAATCACTCCTCCACTTCTCTCTTATATTCTGCCTTTTATCCATCCTCTTGCAACCTTTCTACCCTCCTTGTATGAACTACCTCCTGTCCTTCCCTTCTTCTATTCCTCCATTTCATTGGAACCTTTGACTTTTGCCACCATTGAGACCACTCCCCCAACCTCTATGTGCTCTTGCATCCCTCACACACCTCATTCTATCATCCAGACACACATAATCATCGCCTAATATTCACTTACTTCAGCATCCACCCTTCCCATCACTCACCACATATACCTGTGGATCATTTTGTGTCTAAAGAGTGTACTGGCTATCACCAACCCCCTCCCTGCACAAATGTCCACTAGAGCACTGCTATTCTCATCCACTTCTGCAGACACACCCCTCACCAACTGGTCCATCCACCTTCACATTCCCTACTTTTCCATTCATATCTCCAATTAAAAACACTCTCATTCCTCTCAATCTTTTCCATGCACGGTTCCACATTTGTCCTGAACTCTTCTCTCACTCTACTTGCATAATCTTTTGTTGGTGCATACACACACACAATCGGTCACATTTGTAGTCTAACTTTCAATCTTACCCATACAATCCTTAAGCCAACTGATCCATACTCTCTTATATACTCCTTACATCTCTTGCACACACCAATACACACTCCTCAATTTGACCTCTCATTCTCACCCACTCCCACGCATATACCCCATCCATACTCCCATTTTCTCACTCTCACCTCTCCATTTGGTCTCAGTTATTCCACATACATCCACTTTTGCATCCCTGAACACCTGGACAATCTCTCTCTCTTTTACCCCATCATTTGCACCCCTTACATCCCATGTTGCAATCCGTACCATGCCATCTGTTGGTCAGTCCTGGTCCGAGGCTTCTTGTTCATATTTATAGTTAGTTGTTTTCCGGGGAGGGGCACTAACCCTTCACCAACCCACTTGTTGTCATGCAGGGAACACATATTGGTTGATTATACGGTTACCACCCAGCGCTGTCAATGATTTCTGGTTTACGGGAAATCATTTGGTTTCCCACTCAATGCAGAGATACCCTAAAAACATAGAGGGTGGATGATGGGCACTCCCACCTACCACCTGATCCCACTGTACTAAAAGGCATTCATTTGGTAGTACAGGTATAGTTACTACCCTGTGAAGTAAATGGTTTCCTGGGCTACAAGATACAATTTGACTTGTCATTCAGTGTAGAGTCACTTGAAGACAGCACATCAAGTGAGTGGATGGTGGGTAAAGTGTTATGTTATACTGCCAATAAATATATGCCTGTGGAGTTGTTTATTTAGCTTACTAACTTTAATATTATAACCCATATTGACAAAAAAAAAAAAAAAAAAAAAAAAAAAAAAAAAAAAATTGTCACAAAGCTTTTAAAGGAATCACTGTCTCTGAAAAGTGTGCCTACATAAATCTCAGAGTGCCTGGAAATCTGGATGCATAAATCACAATATTAGAGATTCCACAGTACTTGAAACACTGAAGCTGGTGATACAATGCATGTAAAAGCATACCTGCTTCATAGAGGTTTAAGATACACTCCATGTACTCCAGCATCTCAACAGCCAACCCAAAACTGCAAGGAGAAAACTAGATTAAATGAAGAAAGCACTGCATTTTTCAACAAACATGGACAAATCAAGTACAGTATAAAATAAAAACAAATACTGTCCTGATTCAGTATAACTTAACTAATTCCATCCATCATCCAATCCTATGTTGCCCTGTGAGGAGCCTAGGAACACAGGGCTTGGCAAGTTGGTCCTGACATATAAGATGAGAGTGACCAGCCTCACTCATCCCTAAGTGGAATAACATGAGCAATAAACCCTAACCGTCCCTTGGATGTAAACCAACACAGGCTCAATCCAACTGATGCACCTTAATTACCCACTAAACCACTAGACGCAATAATTTGGTTATATGGTTACCGCCCAGCATAGTAAATGGTTTCCTGGTGTACAGGAAACCATTTGGCTTGTCACTCAGTGTAAAGTCACCCATAGGCAGAAGGAAGAGGAAAGACTGAAGGAAAGAAAGACAGAAGAGGGAGTGAAAAGTCACCCATAGGTAGAAGGAAGTGGAAAGAATGAAGGAAAGAAAGATGGAAGAGAAAAGAAGGAAAAGAGGAAAGTGCAAACACCGAAAGCAGCACTACATTGAGTGAGTGGACAGTGAGCACCCCCACCTACCACTAATAACTTAACTTGTTTAACCCCTCTGTGAGGCAATTCGGAATCCGCAGATATGCCCCGGGAGGCAAAAGTTTCGGGAAATTTGAGAAGTCATATTTTTATGATTTATGTGTTTGGGATGATGGATAATGATGAAATATCAACAAAAATAATAAAATGAATATATTTTACCTGCCCATTACTGAAGGTACAGCCGATGAATGCAGTATGGGTAATCCATGAGGAAGCCACAAAACGTAAATAAACACAACTTTTTTCCATCTGTTGTTTTCACTTATAGTTTGAACACAACATTCTTTTCTTATTAGAAAAACATTTCTTGCTTCTGTGTACAATTATTTAAAAAAAAAAAAACTTGTTTCCATATTTTAAAAAATTGCAATTTCAACTTTTGAACTTTACTTATGCCACCAGTAATAAGAACAGAACTTATTTCCTCTCATTCAACAAAACTTATCTTCTTGTTCTTATAGTTTGAACAGAACATTCTTTCCTTATTAGAAAAAAACTTATTTCTTGCTTCTGTGTACAATTATTTTCAAAACACATAATCAAGAATTTCACACACAAAAAAAAAAAAAAAAAAAAAAAAAAGAAAAAAAAAAAAAAAAGAAAGAAACAGAGAAAATACTCCATTTCAGAACTGTTTTTGTCTACACCAGCAGCCCTTGTCACTCCACTGTGAGTTGCATCAAATCTATAGCAATTTGGTATGAATCTATCACCATTTGCCCAGATAAACCCAGATCCACCAGCATTACCAGTACCACCAGGCCTACGGGGAGGGTCACACACCTTGGGGTCATCATCAGCATCTTCATCATCACTTAGGTCTGAATCATCATCACTCTCGTCACTCAAGGAAATAAATCCATCACTGTCACTGTCTGCCATCCTCTCACCGTCACTACCACTCCCCTGCTCATCACTATCGTACTGCAAACCTGGCGATAACTTACGTTTCACTCCAATACTACTCACTGATACCCCAGAGGTTGATGGAGTTTGTATATCACTGTGTGAAAATCCTTCAAAATCGGTGATGTCATGCACTTCCCTCTCTTCACCGAGTCTACTAGTCACTTCAGAGTTCTCTAAGTTGCTGTTCAGTTCTGCCATATCATCTGAAGCCCGTGTTGAGGGCAAAAAATGAAGATTTCCCTCTAACTCCATGATAAACACAATCATGTTGCCTTAACCCTGCATGTGTGCAGACGTGAAAAAAAATCGGCCACATGTACTGTTATTATAGCATATTTTTGAAGCATTTTGGGCATATATTTGTTTGTAGAAAATTATGTTACGATTTATGAGTCATTTTTAGGTAATTATTTGAGCATACAATGTGAAAAAAAAAAAAAAAAAAAAAAAAAAAAAAAAAACCACCCCAAAACCCGGTACATTTGTACCGGCAGGTTTGTTTACATATGACATCAGAGCCCAGACCACTCTGAGTGCAACACGGAAGGTGGGGAGTATCAAACGATGTCACCCGTCACCTGAGGCTCTTTTACTCATAAGTCCCGAGCCGGTATCCATCAAGAGAACCCGTCTTAAGGCCCGACCCGGACTTAAAGGGTTAACCCCTTAACCACGGTGTGTCACTTTCGTGACGCTTGGGAGCAAGGGATCATACCACAGGGCATCACTTTTGTGATTCTGTGTTATTTTGAATTCGCCCAGGCTTTCAAGTGGTAGCTTGTATCATCTATCAGTACTGCCAATGTCCAACACTAGTCAGCACTCCTAATCTCATCTGTACTCCCATCCATTGTTGACAATTTAGCCATTTCTCCCCGTTCTTGACTCCCATCCCTACCTCCCCTCCATTACCCTTTCCTCTCGCCTGCCCGGCCGTGCTACGCTAATTAAATCTTCCCTGGAATTTTCCACTGATTTCATCCATTGAAATAAGCCCTATGCCCTATTCTTATACCAAATAATATATACAAAAAAGAAATAAGGTAAGTGAGAGTGCCATACACCTAGAATTGGCTAATTATCACCTGACAATACCTCACGTGCACTCGTTCGCTAATTTTCACTGTTTATTTCCCCTTGAAATATGCAGTATAATCTATTCTCGTAATAAAAATATATATAAGAAAGGAAGGGAGAAGCCTAAGTGATATTTACATTCACCTGGAACTACCTAATTATTGCAGGCCACCACACTGTATTCTACGCTAAGTAAATCTTCCCTGGAATATTCCACTGATTTCATCCATTTAAAGAAGCCCTATGCTCTATTCTTATACCAAATAATATATACAAAAAAGAAATAAGGTAAGTGATAGTGCCATACACCTGGAATTGGCTAATTATCACCTGACAACACCTCACGTGCACTCGTTCGCTAATTTTCCCTGTTTATTTCCCCTTGAAATATGCCGTATAATCTATTCTCGTAATAAAAATATATATGAGGAGGGAAGGGAGAAGTCTAAGTGATATTTACATTCACCTGGAACTACCTAATTTATAATGTATTGTCTAGATTTCCTGCCAATCATTTTATAGCTATATATTAGCAGCTCTCACGAGGCTGACGTTGGCAGTAATGCACTCTCCCTAGGTAGGCCACCCCGGCCCATCAGTATCAGTTTACTGTCATCTTTCAAGGTGAAAGTACATCGGATTCGCGCCTGCTAGATTCCGCCGCTTTTTAGCTCCATGCAAAGGGCCCTGTGACCTCTACCCCCTACTAAACCTCGTGTGGAAAGAGATAAAGGGCTGACAAATGATAGAGAGTGACTACGATTTTTCTGGTGAGTAAAACAGTGCAAAACAGTGCAAGTGGAATTGTAAATAATGTGTAAACAGCAAGTGAAAGCAAGGAATATAAATACAAGTGAACAGTGGAAAATAGTTTTATAAGTTACTGCAAGTGACAGTGCCTAACACAGTGTAAATAAAATAGAAATGTAAATAATGTAAATAAATTAGAGCACGTAAATAGAAATGTAAATGAGTAGTATTATAAGAATACGAGTATATATACTATAATATAAGTGAAAGTTTCACTCTAGCATGTATGAATACTATGAGATATGAGAGTGAAGGTGAAAGTGACATTCACTCTCAACGCTAGTATACAGGACGAGAAAGTGAATGCTACGTATTTTACTGAAAGAAATTGAATGCCTACAGTGACAATAAACTACTATTACTGATGGAAACTTATGGATAAAGACTGTAGATATATATGAGTGTTATATAGTAATAGAAATATAAACTGTGAGTGTTTTTATGAATAATAAATGACAGAACACCAGCGGCGAACAATGTCAAGTGGGAAGGTCATACGCCCTCGTAATTTTCATTGCTTTCACAGTGTTTTTTTTTTTTTGCAGTATGGATTCTAAACTATTTGAGAATCACAGAATAGTGTTTCTAGTGATAATATCAGGCTGTGGTAATCATATTACGGGTTGTCGGGAAGTGTAAAGTGGAGACTTCGTTACCCAACTTCAGAGGTCTCCACGAGTCCTACGGTACTCGACGAAGGCTCAACAAACACCCCAGGAGAAAGCTGAAGGTATGTGCCATAAGCATATGTGATTTTAATATTCTAGGACTAATAACTGATTTTTGGCAAATATTTTTGGAGAGTCTGTCGGAGCTCAAATATGCCCGCGGGAGCCGCAAGTCAAAGCAAAACAAGCCCGCGGTTAATCTGAATTTGTTGTGGTAGGTGGGGATGCCCATCATCCACTCACTCAATGTAGAGTGATGCCATATGAGCTCTACACTGGGTGACAAGCCAAATGGATTCCTGTACCCAGGAAACCATTTACTACGCTGGTAGTAACCATATAACCGGGGTTTCTGGCAGGGTTAAGTGCTCCCTAGATTCCTCTATCCAAAATCACTTAATCATGGCAGTCATTTCAGAGAGCCTCAGAGGACCCAATACCTGCCCAGGGCCCCAACCAAATGGGCAGACTTGCATGGCCATGTGGAATGTGAGAGGTGTGAATGAGGAGAGCAAGAGAGTGGAAGTGGTGAATGTGTTCAAGAGTGTGAGATATGCTGTGATGGCACTGTGTGAAACGAAGATGAAAGGGTGCGAAGTGGAGGAGTAGGAAGGTGTGAAATGTGTAAGATCGGGAATGAATAGGAGAGGAGGATGTAAGGAAGGAGTTGCTTTGCTGATGAAAGAGGTGTGGCAGAGTGGAATGAGAGACTCCAAATGCGTCATCTCAAGGTGTATGTATGTCAAGTTCAAGTTTGAGAAGGTGAACGTGGCAGTGATTGTTGCATATGCACCTTGTGAGGACAAGAGAGAGAGAGAGAGAGAGAGAAAGACAGGTTTTGGGAAGAGCTGGGTGAAGTAGTGGGAGAAATGCCCAGGAGCTATAAAGTGATTGTGATGGGGGATATGAATGGATGAGTAGGCACTGGTCCTGAGGATGACATAATGGGTTGTTATGGAGTACTAGGAGAAAATGATAATGGAAATCGACTAAAGGATATGTGTCAGGAGACGAGGTTGTGCATTTGTAATTCGTATTTCAAACACAAAGATAAACATAAATATACATGGTATAGAGGAAATAGGGATCGTGTTGAAAGAAGCCTGATTGATTACGTGCTCGTAGAGAGGTTGATGATGCGAATGGTTGCTGATACGAGGGCTGTGAGAGGACGACGTGGAGGTCTGCCAGATCATATGATCATGGTATGCAAGATCAAGCTGAGAGGAGTGAGGTGGATCAAGAGAAAGTGGAGCAGTCAGGGAGAAAAACTGAAAGTTGAGAAGCTGAAGATCAAAGAAATGGCAGATGATTACAGGACCAAAGGAGAGGACGAGTTAGAATCAATGAACTGGAATGAATGGGATCTGGACAGCCTGTGGAATGCATATAGGGATTGCTTAGTTAGGAATGCTAAAGTGGTGTGTGGTGTGGCAAGAATTTCAACAAAAAAGAAAGGCACAGCATGGTGGGATGAGGAGGTTAAGAGAGCGGTGGAGGAAAAGAGGAAGAAGTGGCTAAAGTGGTTGCAGGATAGGGGTTCTGTTGAAATAAGAACTGAGTATATCGACAGCAAGAAGCACGTAAAGAGACTAGTGAAGAGGGAAAAGAAGGAGGTAAATGAGGATCTGGGAAGAAAAATGAAAGCGAACTACTCTGAAAAAAGGAAGTTATTCTGAAAAGGTGCGGAAATGATGACGTGAAAGCAGAAAGAAATGTGATGGCGTGAAGGATGCAAGTGGTAGGTTACTAACCCATGGAGATGAAGTAAGGACCAGATGGAAAGAATATTTTGAAAGACTGATGAATGGAAATAGAGAGAGCAGAGCGGCTGTAAAAATGATTGGTTTTGGGGGTGTGCAGAGAAGGAATGTAGTGCCAGGAGATGTGAATGGTTTTGGAGGTGTGCAGAGAAGGAATGTAGTGCCAGGAGATGTGAATGGTTTTGGGGGTGTGCAGAGAAGGAATGTAGTGCCAGGAGATGTGAATGGTTTTGGGGGTGTGCAGAGAAGGAATGTAGTGCCAGGAGATGTGACACTCGCACAGGTGAAGAGCGCTGTGAAACGGCTGAAAAATGGGAAAGCAGCTGGGGTTGATGAGGTGTATGCAGAGATGCTTCAGTGTGGTGGACAGAATGGAATGAAGTGCTCCTTGGAGATATGTAAGAAGGCATGGATGAGTGAAACTGTGCCTGCAGAATGGAAAAAGGCTGTGATTGTATCCTTGTACAAAAATAAAGGTGAACAAATTGAGTGCAAGAATTATCGTGGTATAAGCTTGTTGAGTGTAGTAGGGAAGGTATATGGAAGAATTATTATAGAGACAGTAAGAAAGATATCAAAAGTCCTAGTGAGTGATGAACAGGGTGGCTTTAGGAGTGGCAGAGGATGTGTGGATCAAGTATTTGCAGTGAGACAGATAGCAGAGAAGGCTTGTGAGAAGGACCATAAGGTGTTTACGGCATTCATGGATCTGGAAAAAGCATAAGACAAAGCAGACAGAGAGGGATTGTGGAATGTTTTGGGCATGTATGGTGTAGATGGTAGGCTGCTAGGTGCTGTCAAAGAGTTTTTATGATGGTAGCGAGGCTTGTGTAAGGGTTAATGGGCATCTAAGTGAATGGTTCACGATCAGTGTGGGCGTGCGACAAGGTTGTGTGATGTCCCCATGGTTACTCAATATATATATATGGATGGGGTGATGAGAGAAGTAAA
Organism: Coenobita brevimanus; assembly: GCF_032717465.1. NCBI lineage: Eukaryota > Metazoa > Arthropoda > Malacostraca > Decapoda > Coenobitidae > Coenobita > Coenobita brevimanus. Next base: position 41,850,251 of record NC_137023.1, read on the forward strand.
AACACGAGTAATAGAGAGAGGGAAGGCGTTGGTAATGAATGGTGATAGATGGAATATCTCAAATTTGTTGTATGCTGATGATGCAGTACTGCTTGCAAGTACCGGACAAGAACTTGGTAGGCTAGTGCAGAGTTTTGCTGATGTCTGTGAGCGTCATGCCTTGAGAGTGAATGTAGAGAAGAGTAAAGTTGCTGAGAGAGAAGGTGACTCCCAGTGTGATGTCACGGAGAATGGAGAGAGACTGGAATTGGTGAGAGAGTTCAAATACTTGGGTACAGTGATGGAAAAGAGAGGAAAATGTGCAAAAGAAGTTGAAAGTGGAGTGACACAAGGAAGAAGAGTAGCTGGTGCAATGAAGGCCTTGATAAGAAACTTCAATGTTGCAGCTGCATGAGGCTTACATGGGGGAGTGTTAGTGCCAACTTTAACATATGAGTGTGAGACTATGGTGTAGCATGAAAATGAAAAGTCAAGAGTAAGAGCAGTGGAGATGGGACTGCTGAGGAATATACGTGGAGTACAGAGGGTGGATAAGATACGAAATAATGTGATTCATGAAAGGTGTGGAGTGAAGAAGTCGGTAGACACCAGAATCGAACAGAGCATCCTGAGATGGTATGGTCATGTGGAAAGAATGAATAAAATAGAGTGGTGAAAAAGGTATACCTGAGTGAATCTGAAGGAGGGAGGAGGCGAGGTAGGCCAAGGAGAAGGTGGAGAGATATGGTGGATGAGTGTCTGAGGAAGAGAGGTTTGGAAGTCAGTGAGGCTAGGGAACTGACAAGAGATCGAGCTGGCTGGATGAATGTTGTGAGAAGTGCATGATCAGGGATTTTGGCACCCCTTGTGAGCCTGGCAGCGTCCGGATTCACTGAATCGGATATGTTTGTGTGAGGCTACAGAATGTGGTGAATGTTTTTGGTGTATCCGGTAGAGTCAGGATTCCGGGGGCTTGAATGATAAGTAAATGGAAGTGTGGCCTATTTGGATTGGGAAAGTTTGTGCTGTCTGGACACTGCTACTCCTCACCCTGCCCTTGGGTGGGAAAGGAGGTCTGGATAACGATGATGATGATCAAGTACCATACTACTATGATGCAGAACTGTACAATCATGCAAGTTTCATTAACAATAACAAACAATCACTTTCATTTACAGTGAATGGGCAGTGCAGAGGTTTGTTTGACCATATACTCTCCCCTTCCCCCCGACTCTGGGCATAGGCTTCACAGCCTGTTACGAAAGCTCAGCAGTCCTCCTACATCCATACACCTCCACATGTCACCAATTCGGCACTAACACCCACCATCCATACCGAATACATGCTAGGACTGTCTCGTACAGGACTGGTGTACTGGTATTAGCGAGGGTATTTTAACATGTCAGCGGGTCGTCTAGTAGATCAATAAAGTCTGCTTTAACGAAATTCAAATCCTTAAACTGTTTCCTGCCCCAGCGAAGAATCAAACCTGGGTCCAATAGGACTGCAGGCCAACTCTCTACTGATTTGGCCACTGCCTCCCCCTAAATTGTGATATTCAAGGTGGGATCAAATGAAGCTTGGAGGACAAGGG
>NC_137023.1:41856823-41939850 GCF_032717465.1 Coenobita brevimanus
TAACTAAAGACCAAGAGCCCACAAACCGTTCCCTCCAAGAAAAAACAAAAACAACACAAGAGAGCCAAATTCAAGATCTGCCCATTTCGAGATGCCTGGACACACTGCATTTGAAAGACTGGAGATCACAGGAAGTAGGAAACACAGACAGAGGTAGACAGTTCCAGTGATGACCTATTCCATACAAGAAGGACTGGGAGTAACTGTTAACTCTTGCATTAAAGAGCTGGAAAGAAAAGGGACGGGAGTTTGCTCCTAGACGGGTGCTACACACCCATCGTAGTGGTGGAGGGATGCAAGCAGACAGTTCAGAGGAGCAGTGACCATTGAAGAAGCAACAGAAGAGAAATAAAGATGCAACAGTGTGGCGAAGACACAGAAGTTGAAGGAGGCCAGTAAGAGGAGAAGTTAATGAGTTGACAAGTCTTTGATTCCGCCCTGAGAAGAGCTGTATGTGGGAGGCCTACTCACACATCAGAGCTAGACTCTACCAGGGCCATATTGATTTGAACAGGCCCGGGTCGTCCGCCAATATCTGACTGTGAAGTCACAATCGGTTGCCATTGTATTAGTCCCCCAGCCCACCCGCCACGTTACAAACAGTGAGGCATGCCTGCAATTCACCCACTTATTCCAAATTTTTCCTCTCTCCCATCTGTATTTCGTTCACGGTACGCCATACATGTATTATTAAATATGTATAGCCATACTAGAATGCACGAAAAGCATCATTGCTATTACTGAAAGCATTTTAAATGAGAAATTAGAGGTATCAGACTGTCAACAGTGGGTATCTTCTAGTAAAGTAGTTTTCGTAATACGTTAGGCAACGAAATTACAACACAACCTAAGTTTCTCAGTGTTCTTTATTAACTGTGCATAATATATTTTGGTGGATCACAGTCGTAATGAGATGTTAATTTGGTTACTGAGGCCTTACTTCATTCCATGCAAAATAACCTAGGCTACTCACTGGTAGCTTGATTTATTCTCTTAATTCTATGTATTCAATGAAATATCTAGGTAACTAAGGATATCAACCGACAAGTATAGGCCTAGCCTAGGATAAGAAGAAACATTTATAAGTCCAGCCCAGGCCAAGCAAAAACATTTATGGGCCTTGTCTAGGCAGGAAGAAATGTATAGGCCTAGCCCATGCCAAGAAAAATGTGCATAGGCCAAGCCCAGGCCAGGAAAAATGTGCATAGGCCTATTCTAGGCCAAGAAGAAATGTGTATGAGTCTGCCCAAAACCAAATGTAATGCCTTTGCCTAAATCTTATGCCTAAATGATGAGAAGAATTGTTAGCTAAATATGAAAGTTAGCCAGGCTGGGGTCTATTTTACTGATACTCATGTTTCCTACAGTTTGAAGAGAGGGACTTTAAAAGAGATCTGCACCGGTTAGAGCATAAATAGAAATGAAAATATGATACAAGAAACCTATTGTTTAAATGACAAATATCAGTTCGGTAAAATTGCTGTTGGGCAAGTCTTTAACTAATACCCATTATTTTGTATAAAATTAATTTAGTCTCCATTACAGTTAGGTAAAGTTGTTGCACTGTTTTAAGGTAGAAGCTGTTAGATGGATGATAAACTAATGTGACCTTACCTAACAAGGAGAGGAGAGAAAAAAAAAAAGGATGATTGGAATATATAGCAATATCCTTATACTGTATAATTATATAGCTATATTTACCTATACCTAGCCTAATAAAAGAAAAAGGCACATTATATATTCAATAGTAGATAGAAGCTTAACCTATACAATGGTGGTTGATTATGTATTTACATATAGTGTCTATATTTTCTTCCTTTGGTGTACTGTTTCTGCTTTCTGCAGCAATTCAGTTTTTTTACCTGTGTGTTGGTTATTTATACCTTAATTTTCAAATTCCCCGGGAATTCATGCAGATTCAATGTTAATAGGTGCATTAAAAACAGTAAAGTGGACATAATATTGGGTTATTTCAATTGAGTTTTATTCAAAATCCAGGTGGACAAAAGGTGGGCCACCGACGTCGTTGTCAACCCGGATTAGTGTGTATTATTTTACCGTGCAAGTAAAACAGTTATTTTCAGTTTGTACAGTGATAAATAATCTTTACAGAGACAGGTATTGTAATATCTTATAAAATTTGCATCTGAAAACATCTGTTCATTACAGTGTTTTAGGCCTTAAATATGGGAACAGTGTAATTTTTAATGTTTATCATAATAATAAATAATAATAACTAATATTAGTATTAACACCAATAATCATCAATAAATAATAATGGCCATACATAAGTAAGCAAATATTAAATGTGTACGCATGAGAGAGAGGAAAGGCAGGGGGAATTTGTGGCCACCGCCTGTGATGTCATTAGTCTCTCCTCCGCGCCTGTATATCAAGACGGCCTTGACTCTACACAGGGATGAATAAAACAAGTGTATAAAGTCAACAACCGTGCAGGGGTAAAGAAGGTAAGTAGTTGGCTTAGCACACCTAATCTTTTGGAAGCAGATTTTACACAAAAGCTAATATAATCTTTCCAAAATAAATTCCGAGAGAATGAAACCACAAGTATATTTAAAGATGATGCAGGATTGAGCTGGATATTATTAAACATTAGCAGGTATGTCTGTGGAAAATTTTGTCAGGTTGATAAGTGTGAGAACTGAGCTTTTGACGCATTAAAAACGACAAGATTACTTTTACCCCACCCAGAGATACGAGCCAAGTCAGAAACTAGGTGTGCCATAGCCTTATCCCTTATTTGTTGGAGTAACTGCTGAGATGGACACTGTGGGAGGTGAATGGAAAGGTGAAGGGCAAAGTCATCAATGTATGAGTGGACAGGGTTAGATGTACAGCTTAGAAGGTCATTGATGAATAAAAGGAAACGAGTTGATGATAGGACAGTGCCCTGAGGAACACCACCTTTGATAGATCTAGGAGAAGAACGTTGGCCATCTACTACAGCAGCTATACAATGACCAGAAAGGAGGCTGTAGATGAAGGCACAGAGAGAAAGACAGAAGCCGCAAGAGGGCAGTTTGGAAATTAAAGATTTATGAAAGAATCGATCGAAAGCCTTTGAGATGTCAAGTGCAATGGCAAAGCTTTCACCAAAGTTCAGAAAGGATGATGATTAGGAGTCTGAAAGCTAGGTGAGAAGATCGCCAGTGAAGCCTCCATGACGGAACCCAAACTGACGATCAGAAAGAAGGTTGTCATAGGAAAGATGCTTAATTTTTTTTTTTTTTTAAGAACAGACTCAAAAACTTTTGAGACAGATGTTAAAGTGATTGGGTGATAGTTAGAGGATTGGGAATGGTCACCCTTAATTGGGACAGGCTTAATGATAGCAAGCTTACAGCAAGAAGGAATGGTACAGGTTCGCAGACAAAGGCAAAAGTGTTTACCTATGCACAGTTGTTGAGAACAATAGGAGGGACCCTATGAGGCCCATATGCCTTGTTAGTATTGAGGCCAGTGATGGCAGAAAATACATCAGCCATGAGGAAGTCAGAGGTGGGGAAGTGATAGAGGAACAGCACCGGAATTGTCTAAGGTGGAACAGGAGGAGAAAGTCTGAGCAATGAGTTCTGCTTTATCAGTGGACAAAATAGCTACAGAGCCATCAGAGTGGAAAAGAGGAGGGAAGGATGAGGAGGTAAAGTTATCAGAAAGGTTTCTGGCAAGGTGCCAGAAGGAGTAGAATGAATTTGCGTCGGAGAACAGAACATTTACTACAAATTAAATTTTATCTGTGTGCAAGACATTCACAGAAAAAAACAGTGCAGCATGTCAGGTGGTATGTGGGGTGAAGAGAAGATGAAACGGGGTGCATGGAACAGCATGGTGGAATGAAGAGGTGAGACAGGCAGTGACACAGATGAAGAAAGCTTATACAGTAGTTAGTGGATGAGAAACAGGTGTGGAGGAAGTTGACAGACGGAAGAGAGAGTTATATGTAGAGAGGGAGAGAGAGGTGAGAAAGAGAGAGAGTAAGAAGTAAGTGGATGAGGAATTTGGAAGATGTCTGAACGTAAAGTGGTGGGAATGTAAGAAAATGTTCTGGAAAGAGGTAACGAGAGTTAGACAGGGTGATAAAGAAGTTAGTTGGGGAGTGAAAAATAAAAATGGTAGATTACAAGAGAAGGGAGAAAAAGTGAGCAGATGGAGAGAACACTTTAAGGAACTGTTGAGCACAGAGAATGAATGTAATGTGAGTACAAGAGGCTGGGGAATGGCTGGGAGAAGAAGGGATGTGAGAAGAGAGGAAGAAATCAGAAGGATGGTTGTTGTGGAAGCAACGAGGAAAGTCAAAATGTGGAATGCCCCAGGAATTAATGGAGTGTGTGGTGAAGTGCTGAAACATGAGGGAGACACAGTAGTAGAATGGATGTGGAAGATGTGCAGATTGGCCTGGGAGGAAGGTAGAGTCCTGGAGGATTGGAAGTCAGGTATAATTATTCCCCTGTACGAAGGAAATGGGGAAAAAGAAGTGTGTGGTAATCATAGGGGCATTTGTCTTCTTAGTGTAATAGGAAAAGTACTCGTATATGGTAGCATACTTATTGACAGAGTTAGGAAAATAACAGAGGAATTAGTTGGAGAAAGGCAGGCAGGTGGAGGGAGTGTGGGGGGGTATCAGGAGGAGGGGAGAAAAGGGAGGGAATATGTCTAACACACACACACACACAATATGGCCTAGAAGGGTATGAGGGGCAGTTTCGGTGAGAGGAGACACAGAAGGTAGGATCCAATGGGGCAAAGCAAGGTGGAGAGATAGCCTGGTGAGGGAGGGTCCCCACTCCCGGGGAGGGAGCTGGATCATGCCGCCCACAACCTGATCTCCTAGTTTCCATTGGTCAGGTCCCATATACGTCATAAAAGAGGCAGTGCTACCTACTGCCAGTTTTTGGTGGCCTGTGTACCATCAACAGCCACAGGACTTCATGCGACATTTTCTGTAACTGTCATACGACAGCCATAGGTCTTTAGGGGTTAAGGATAGAAAAGATTTAGGCTTAGTGAAAGGAGAGGAGAGCCAAAGGTGGTGGAGGTGAACAATGAAACCTCCTAGAATGGAGATTTCAGAGAAGGGAGAAATGGATATGATGTGTTCCATTTTAGAAGATGGTCAAAGAATTTTTCATAGTCAGCAGAATTAGGGGATAAGTACACAGCACAGATATATTTAGTCAAAGAATGACAGGAAAGTCAAAGCCAGAGATAAGTGAATTCAGAAGATTCACGTTCAGGAACAAGAGAGCAAGATATGTCATTGCATGCACATACACAACAGCCATCTTTGGCCCTGAAATGAGTATAAAGAAAGTAGGAGGATACAGAGAAGGATTTGCTATCAGCTGCCTCAGACATCTGAGTCTCTGTTAGGAAAAGGTGAGGTTTAGAGGAGGAGATGTGGTGCTCAACGGACAGAAAGTTAGAAGAAAGGCCATGAATGTTGCACAAATGAGGAAGAAGTGAGTCAGACAGTGATTTCAGGCATCTCGCTGGGTCATCACCGGGAGAGTGGAGGATGATGGGGGCATTTTTAGTACCCCCCCCCCCTTGGGACTCCAAGGCTTTATCAAGAGATGGCATTTTGTTGAATTCTGAAAGAGATGGTATTTTGTTGAATTTTTAATTGGAAGTGTAGTGTGTAATGTGTATGTAATTTGATGTTGACAGTAAGAGGAACTTGTATTGGAGAGCATACTGACCTACTCAATCTGTTTTTGAAACACTTGAAAAAGTTCAGCAAAGGGGGATGGTCAGGACCTAGTCCTGAGGGCTTATGAACCAGGAGCCCTAGCTCTCCGTCATCAACTTTCCATCCACCTTGAGAGTATTGCCATGCTCGACTGGTGCTACAGTCTACTCCCTACATAAGCAGTAAACTCTAAATTATCCAATTCAGCCATGTCCTATGCTGGTTAATGGAAAATGCCAGATGTTGCATAGTACTCCCCATCAACTCAATATTTGGCACTGAGCCAGATACTGCATTACTATCTGTCTCGAACCTCTATCCTAAAAACTTTCCTATAAGATGAAAATTAAGCATAAAATACAATGAAATAGTGATACATTACAGTACTACAGTAATACAGTGCCAGCTGGCTACTGTTTACTAACTGGCTGATGGATGGGGTCAGGTGAAGACACTGACAAGGAGGTGAGGTGATAACTGCAGCTCAGGGATGAGTCAGGGATATGTGGAAGAGTGGAGACAATAATGGGCTTTAATCTGGGTGGAGAGAGAGAGAGAGAGAGAGAGAGAGAGAATTGCACACAAGTAGGTAAGGAGCAGAAAGGGGATAGGGGTAGAGGGAAAGTACTCTGTGTCCTCAGTAATTATGGAATTGGGATTAGGTTGGAGAGAGAGAGAGAGAGAGAGAGAGAGAGAGAGAGAGAGAGAGAGATGGACTTATGAAAAAAAAACTACTTACGAAAGACCTTCAAGAACCAATTATTTTCGTTAAGTCGGGGACAGCCTGTCCATAAAATGTATATATTGTTTTATTTCATTTACAAGGGATCCAACATGCTTTCATGCAATGACCCTGATCACTTAATGGCGGCCCTCCATGCTGTTTGATTTCTGACAGCCTCCTTACTCAGTCCCTTATTGCTGAGGTCACTCTACGACCTCATCCCAAGTCTTTCTTTGGTCTGCCACTCGCAACCCTATCCCCAACGTTCACTCTTCTCATTTTCTGCACCCAAATGTCATCCCCCATCCTCTCAACATGCCCATATAATCTCAATCTACCTTTATTACAACACCACTACACTCCAGTCCTATCCTTTCTCTTATCCCTCCCATCACAAACCTAGCCACCCCAAGCCTCACATTCAAGGACACACTACACCTCCATCTAATCATTGCCATTTCTGTAAATTTCAGCCAACAAATATCCTCTTCCTTTACTGGTCAGGTGTCACTACCGTACAGGATACATTCCTAACCCATGCCGCAAACAATGATCTCATTGCACAGAGTGACAGCCCTTTCCATGTTAGGAGGGGCAACAACTCCCTAAACTTTCTCCAACCATTCTTTGTCCTGGCCACAGAGCTAGCTCCAGCCCCACCTCCAGAACATAACATGTCCCCTAATTAACAAAACTTCTCTCCACACACTCAAGTGACTCTCCACTACACTATCTTTTCTGTATACACATAACCACCACTTACTGTCTTCCAATTCTTCAACCTTTTCACAGCATTCTTTGGTTCTCTCAGTGTCACATTACTTACCAGGTACCAAATCCCTTTTCTGCACACCATTACAATCATGTTTCCCACTTTTCTTGTCTGGTCTGATTCAACAGTTTCTCAAAATTAGTCTTTCCATATGGTCTTTATTTTTCTTCCATTCGACAATAATCTTCATCTTCAGTCCTTACATTTCACATATTTTTACTTACCCATTTCTATATTTTCACACACCGTTTCTGAAACAGTTTCCAATTAGTTCCTTCAGCATGATCTCATCTCATACATTTCATTCTTGCTTGCTGTCAGTAAAGAATTTAGTCATCTTAGCGGAGGAAACTTGTTATAAAAGGGCTATCAATACAGAATACACTGCAGCAGCTATACATAATAAATAATGTACGTCTCATAAAGCTATATTCCTGACAGCCTTGGAGACTTCATTGCACCTATTTTTTTACCAATTTATTTCAGCATAAGACATACAGTATTTATACCATTTTGAATATTCTTTGTTAGGTATGCTGAAATCAGAAATCAATAAATAACATCAATCAATCAATCAACTGCCAGACGCCATAATCCCATAAGGGTTGGCCATTGACTTTGAGTTATTTGTTTTACGAGGAGGGGCACTAACCCTCCATCAACCCACTTGTTGACACGTAGGGAGCACGTATGGTTTGGTTATATGGTTACCACCCAGCGTTGTAAATGGTTTCTTGGCTTACAGGAAACCATTTGGCTTGTCACTCAATATAAAGCCACCTGTAAAGGAAAGAAAAGCAATAAGAAGAGAGAGGAAAGATGGGAGAAATAGGAAGAGAGGAGGGCAGCCACAGAAAACAAATAAATAAATAAATAAAGGCTGAGGAAGAAGTAGGCAGCACTACATCAAGTGAGTGGATGATGGTCGCCACCACCTACCACTAATAAATAACATACAAGTGAATATCAATTTATAACAGGCAAACTAAGTCCTTACAAGTGCTAGAATGCTTTCTGTGATTATGACACTACAGACTACACAGTGTACAATATTATCAGTTATATTATAAGTTGTATTTACTTAAATTTTTTGCTATCAAGTCCAAAATGTTACAGAAAAATGTTTGTCAAAGCTCTATTGCTAACTAATTTGATGGTAGTTTCTAAGTTTCTCCCTATTTACAGAACATTGGTGGTTATATGAAAAAAGCTGTGACATACTGGAACACATCACTGGTTTATGGTCAGAACTGTCTGAAGGTACTTACGAAGTGCTGGCCAGTGTCGTGTATGCGTTGGAGATGTCGCTGTGAATCACGGAGCACTGAAGGGTGGCCATCACGGAACATTACATGAAGGCAGTGGCAGAACTTCCATGCCATGACGTCTGTGTTGATGGGTGGGCATAGGTTTACATTGCGCCAGAATAACTCTGCATTCTTGTCCGTGTATGTGCCAATAATAAGTGTCCGCACATGCTTCATCTTTACAGGAACTTCCTCATCATTCACAGCTTTACGGAAACTTGCCTCCTGATAAGTATGAAAGAAATTACCGTTAGTGAGATAGGCAATTCCAGTACTGTGCTTACCTTTATATTCTCTCTGATATAATACAAACTATATTTCGGAAATTATAGAAAAATAACTATGCCCGAGTTATGAACATACCGGTATTGTTACTTCCCCAAAACTTAACATCCTCAATACAGTGATGTGGACGGGTGTACGGCTAATTCTCCTCATTGCATGAACCTGATTCAGCTGCCCGGGTTACATTCAAATTTACCAAAGAGACCAGGGATAACAACAATTAACCTCTTCAGTCCAATAATCTTGATGGTACGTGGTGGTGACTATCAGCCACTCACTCGATGTGGTGCTACCTGCTTCTTCCTTCACGTTTATCACGTTTTCTGTATTTGCCCTCCTCTCCTCCAATTTCTCCAATCTTTCCTGTCACTTTTTATTATTCTTTCCTTTTCAGGTAACCAGACACTAAGTGACAAGCCTAATGGTTTCCTGTAAGCCAGGAAACCATTTACAAGGCTGGGTGGTAACCGCATTACTAACCCATACGTGTTCCCTACGTGTCAACAAGTGGGTTGGCGGGGGGTTAGTGTCCCTCCCTGTAAAACAAATGGCTAACTCAAAGAAAAATGACCACCCCCTATGGGATTATGGAATCTGGCTAAGGATAAAACAGATGGACAGAATCCAAAGATGTAGTTTTTGTTTTATTCTTGTTATCAACAAATGATTTCATTCAGCTTAGAATTGATTCTTTTAGCAATCACTAACTTGTTCAGTATGAGAGATCACTCTTAAGTTGAATGAAACTGTCTGGCAGTAGCAAAAACATAATGAAAACTATATCAAGAAACTGAAGGGGGTTCAGCACTTCACTAAGATGATGTATTTTCTATTCAATTTTGCTGCTTTTAGATTCAGCTTAGGGGAGATCTTTCCCAAGCTAAATAAATTGTCACAGTACTAAATGGATGGTAAACACTTGGAATTACATCCAACTGCCAGAGATTGAAATCAACATGTTCACCACTTAGCTTACACAATTTTATTATTATTATTTATTTCTATAAACACCCACTGGAAATGCTTTTTATGTGAGGGAAAGGTGAGAGATTCTGCAGCTCTCAACTCCTTCAATGATTGCATCTATGTTTAACTATCCTAACATCATAAATGAACCTCACTTAACCTCATTTTAATGTACAGTAGATGCAATAATGGATGGTCATATGAGTTAGAGAACCTCCCATCTCTGGTTAGTTCTATTTATTGATGGTCAGATGGGCTACCTCAGTCATGAAGGGGTTGTCACAAACAAGTCACCTTTTTGTTCTGTCCACTGCCATCAGGCTGCCATCTCTCCAACTCATATCACCTTCATTCATGTACATCTCCATCCCACCCTTACATGTCATCACTGCTGTCTCCTTCACCTTACTCATATATACTCTCCTAATCAGTCTCTTATTCTCCATTATCATTCACATAAACTCTTCTAGTCAAACTTTCATTCTCCAATCTTTATACTGGCAAAACTATCCTAAGGTACTTCTCCTAATGCTTTGCAGTACATCCACATCAGCACCACAATGTTCAGACACTCATAAAAGTTGTGGTCTTTCCCCGGCCAATCTCTCACTTTTTGATGTGGTAACACTAGCCTTGCAGCTTTGTATGGTCCAGGTGGTATTCTGAACTTTTGTACCTGTATGAACTGCAGTCTACAAAGAAGCATCACTTCCTACACAAGGAATATAAATATTCTTTGTGGTAGGTGGGGGCACTCACCATCCACTCACTCGATGTAGGGCTGCTGGTGACTGCCCTTTCCTCTCTTCTTTCTTTCCTTCCTTCCTCTTCTGCCTTTCTTTCCTCTTCCTTCTGTCTACAGGCGACTCTACACTGAGTGACAAGCCAAATGGTCTCCTGTACACCAGGAAACAATTTACTATGCTGGGTGGTAGCCACATACCCAAACTATGGCACCTGGTGGATTAGTGGGTAATTCAGGCGCTCCAGTTGGATTGAGCCTGTGTAGGTTCATATCCAAGGGATGGGTGGAGTTTACTTCTCATGTAATGCCACTAAGGGATGAGTGAGCCTGGTCACTCTCATCTTAAATGTCAGGACCAACCTGCCTAGCCCCCAGTTCCTAAACTCCTCAGGGGAAACACATGATGATGATGATGATGATGGTGATGACGATGACAATGACGATGATGATGATGTTGCTGGCCATCATCAAATGCAATACTGATAAAGAATACTGAATGCTTGACAATTTCAATGACTGCAGTCTAGAAAAAAATCAAAGCTATAGGTTGCGCACATTTTGAACAAGCAGCAGATTTCTATGGAAGGCAGATTGAACAAAAGGATGGAGTCAAGGGAATGAGGCCAAATACTGAAGCAGCCAGCCAGAACAATGTGTAAAAATCTGAAACCAGTTTAGACTAGAAAGTGCTGTGAGGAAGGAGGTGCTCTGTCATGAGATCTAATGTCTTTTGCAATGCTCGAAGTTTACTTTCGTGCCAAAATTTGTCATTCATATAACACATACAGAGGGTGTGAAATCTGGACGTGATAAGAGAACCTCCCCCTTCCACGACACTAATGGTACACCACCATAATAAATCTTACCATACTATACACAGCAAACACCGAAAACCATACCAAAATGTAGTCTATACCAAAGAACACAGCACATAATATCAAACAAAACACAGTTAACCATACATACCTTGTAAAGCACATCACACACAACACACCAACTCCAAAACACACAACACACCAACCTGCATTGAACAACACCCGACCAAAATCAATGAGAACCCCTTCACATTACACACACAACAAAACAAACCACACCACGCATATTGTACACATGCGACAAAACTCACCACACCATGCACATCACACACATATAAACACACATAACAAACATATCACACACACAACAAAGCACATCACAAACACAACGAAACACATCACACCATGCATGTCACACACACATGACAAAACACATCACACACACACGCACACACATACAATAAAACATCACACATACACGCACACACATACAATAAAACATCACACACACACAACGAACCGAAACACATCACACACACACACGACGAAACACATCACATACACACGACTAAACACATCACACACACACGACAAAACACATCACACTGTACACATGACACACACGACAAAACACACCACACCGTATGGAGAGCGAGAGATTGACGAGGAGAGTGTATGTGAATGAGGTGAGGGGGGGAGAGGGATGGGGGGGCCAAAGATGAGATAGAGGGATGGAGTGGAAAGGTATATGAGAGAGCAGGGTGTAAGCTGGGAGCAGGGCAGTGAAATTGTGGGGGACAAGGCAACATGGAAGCGATTTGTTTATGGTCACTCCTTACAGGATTAGGGCATCTGGCAACAGACAGATTAAGGCATCTGGCAATAGACAGATAGACAGGCAGACAGATAGATAGACAGACCACACACATACACAAGAAAACACACCACACCATAAACATCACAAACATGACAAAACACACCACACCAAGCACATCACACAACAAAACGCATGACACCACGCACATCATACACACAACACACACCACACCACACACATCACACATCATACACACAACAAACCACATCCCACAATGCACATCACACATAAGACAAAACACCACACCACACACATCATACACACAACACACCATACCACGCACATCACAAACACACACATGCACAACAGAATACGTCACATCACACACATCACTTACACACGACAAAACACACCACACACATGACAAAACACACCACACACACGACAAAACACACCACACACACAACAAAACACACCACACCACACACATCACACACACAGCAACACACACCACACTATGCACATCACACACCATGCCATGCACATCACACACACACATGACAGAATACATCACAGCACACACATCACTCACACATGACAAAACACACCACACCATGCACATCACTCACACACAACAAAACACACCACATCAGGCATATCACTCACACGTGAAAAAACACACCACACCATGTACATCACACACACAACAACACACACCACACCATGCCAAATCATGCCACAAACACCACCTGGCCATACAACACCACACCAAACCACAACACACATCACACCACACACCACCACATCGAATCACATCACATACCACATATGCGACACCTTACCACAACACATCTTTCTCTACTAAACAACACACACCACATCATACCACTCTACAGACAAGGACACATACCCACACACACTAAATCACAATACACCACTACACACAGAGCTGAGACAGCAAGCACACCATACTACACCTCACCACACATCACACCACACCACAGCACACACATTCACATCACACCACAGCACACATATTCACATCACACCACACCACACATTCACAGCACAGGCCACCCACATCACACCACATAAAACCACAACATTGAATATACTAAATCTTGCAGGCTTCTGGCCTTTAGTTCCTTCTTCCTTGCATTAAAAGAAAGAAAGAAAAAAAAAAAATCCTGTCAGGAAATGGGAAATGAAATCCACTTTTGATTATGTTTGAGTAAGTTTCTTTCATTTACACCAGAAACAAACACTTGCACGTACGGAATAAGAAACAATCTATCTATCGCCAGACGCATCAATCTCGAAAGGGGTCGCCACAAACAAATCGCCCCCATGTCACCCTGTCCAAAGCCACTTTGCTGCCTTGCTCCCAGCTAACACCGCCCTCTGTCATATCCCTCTTCACTCCATCCTTTCATCTCATCCCCGGCGTTCCCCTTCCACTCCCTCTCACTCGCATACTCTCTCCTCATTAGTCTCTCACTCTCCATCCTCTCCACATGGCCAAACCACCTCACTGTATTTCTCCTATCACATCAACATCCACACCACAGAGCTCCTTTTCTTCCTCATTTGTCAGTCTGTCTCTCCAAGTAACTTCACATGCTCTTCTCAAGTACCTCATCTCCACTGCCCTCACTCTTGACTTGTGTCCTTCCAACAAGGTCCAAACTTCACTTCCATACACAAGCGTTGGTATCACAATACTGTCATGCAGTGACTTTTTTACCTCCATGCTTACTTCCCTGTTCCTTATCACTGATTTCAAAGAATCAGCAACCTTTCTTCCCTGTTGTACTCTTTCAAGCACTCCACCCTCTAAACTTCCATTCTTACTCTTTACACTACCCAAGTAATTAACCCGCCGCATGCCAGTGCCGTTTTAAAACGGTCGGACATAATTCCGCAGCCAGTGCCATTTTAAAATGGTTAAAAAAAAAAAAAAAAAAAAAATTCACTGTGCATTTTTCAAGATTCGTGGGTAAAAATTGGCAGGCACGTATGGTAACTGTTCCTCTATCATTCCCCAGGCTGTCAAGGCCATACACTCACTCGCTCCCCCCCTCACGCTTGCTCTGCCTCTATGCCTCGCCCAGTGCTGTGCATAATGAAGGCATTTTGTAAATATTTTCACATAAATGTAAGTGTAAATATTTTCTTGTAAGTGTAAGACCTATATAGTGGTCAAGTTGTAAATACCTTCTTGTAAGTGCCAGGACTGTACATGATGAAGTCAGGTTGTACCTATCTTCAAGTGTAAGATAATGCATTCACAGAGAGAAAGACACGCATATTGTGATAGATGCTGAAGTAATAAGCAATCAGAAAAGTGTACTGAACATTGCTATACCTCCCCAGCATAAATACCTGAGTATACCTTACGTAGAAAACGGTTTTCTCTCACGTACGTGGTGAGCGTGAGAGAGCGGTTATACCTGTACAAGAGCATGCAGGACTCAATAAAACCCATTTCCAAGCCTCGGTGAGCATTTTAATGGCGAAATTTGTTTCCACATCAAAATCTATCATTTTACCCCCCCCAAAAAAGGCTGAAAAATGGCCGGCACTGGGGCGACCCATAGGCCTAAAAATAGCCAGCACGCGGCGGGTTAAACACACTCACATTTTCCATTTCCTCCTCATCCAGCCTCACTGTACGTTCAGTGATCAATTCTCTCACAGACATGATAAACATCATGAAAATAACTGGGTGGAAAATTTTCAGGAGGAAAAGGTCATTCATCACTCTGCGAGCCCCTATGTATCGGGTCCAATTGATACCATGAGGTTGGCATGAAACCTGAATTTCATAAACCAAAAAGTATTAAATCAATGGTAAAAAATCTAATTGGTTCTAGAGCCCCTCCCAGAGTCACTCTTTTTTTCACTTTTGATATAATTCTCATAAAACAGGACACCGTACCAGAATAACTGACAACCACATGAATATGATGAAAAAGTTATGAAACCCGTTACCTTAAATAAGTGGATCACCAGCCTGAAAAATCTTTGTCTTATCCTCTACCAAATATTTTTTCTTCTTCACACCAACTCGATACTCACGATGTTCTCTTCTCTTCTTGCCTAATCCTTTGAACTTCCCTGTATTTCACCATCACCACTATTACCTAGTCCTCCAATGAATGAAGAGGAAGCCATAATACAGTACAGGTAGACCACACGAGAACAACAGCTGAATGAAAGGAAAGGCACATTAAGTGACTGCGGCTGTGATCACTACCAGAGCACCACACACACAGTCTGAGAGATGGTAGGAACTGTGAAAACACGGCAGACAACAGCTGATGATCGCCTTGTCCACCGGTGCTCCACATATTGACATGAAGGTGAATTCTTGATTGTGAAGCATAAGTTCTTGGAAATTTTGGGCTTTTCTGTGAAACTTAAATTCACAAACCCAAATCACGCGAAACATAAGTGCTCGCTGTAGAAAAATACAGAAAACAAACTGATGGAATGTGAACTGAACTGGTAAGGTCTTTCTGTCGCTGAAGGTAAAGCGTACATTTACCAAATCACCTGCCTGATTAAAATGAAAACATTACCTTGGTATTCAAAAGGTAAATATTAATTACATGAAATCTTTTAAACATACCTTAAATGATAATCAGTTTATTCTTTACATTTCTCCCAAAACCTGTATCACTTACAGTATCTTCACACTGCAATAGTGAAAAGCCCTAGAAATATCAGATGTACCGGTACATGAAAAACCTGCCTCAAGATAACCAATACATGTACTCCTAAGAATCACAAGAATGAAACTGCATTAATCAAGTGGCAAGCAATGCTATAGTCCATACATAATATTAAGATACGTAATGGAGCAAGGCACTGAGGAGCCCCGCCCTGCCTGGCATGTCATATCCTGGGTGGGAGGCAGGATATCCGTCTCTCATACTGCCTGGTTCCTCAGCCGATGCCCTCAATGTAACCTCATGCTGTCATTACCTGTAGCTTCTCAAACTGGTCCCGCTCTTGGTCCAGGGTGTTGCTTCTCCTCGTCCCCAACACATTGGGGATCTTTTTTATTGAAGTCATCGTGGCTAACTCTTCTTTGAGCACTCCACTCTCCCCATCGTCACTGCCACCTCTACGGTACTACTATCTGCCTATTAGTATAAACACCATAATACAACTAGTCATTCAACATATGAACATAGCTACGTCAAAAGAATGCATTCAAATACCATATTTTTCTTGCCGTATCAGTATTCAATCTCACAACTGTAACTTAACGTAGCAAAGAATACGAAGGTACTGTATACGTCAAGGTTGTCGTCTTTCATCTTTATCACTTGTCAGAAATGAAGGTATTTAACATGTTTCCCATTGATACTTGTAAATCTTCTTTTGTCTAGAATGCATTCAAGATCCCTTTGTGGTTGATCTGCCTTCATCCTATCAGTAGGTACAAAGTTGTGCTCACGCTGATCGGATATTCATTGCTGATCAGCGATGCATTTCTATTAGGCTATGCTTGTAGACCCTTCGATTGCAGTATTTTTTTTTTCTAATGCATTGGTTCTGTACACATGTGACCAGTTTATGTACACATCCTCAGTTTAGATATTGTCAAACTAATCAGCCATGCAACATTCAGACCGTTTGGAGGAGGGATTGGGGTAAATTTTTAGAAGTAACTTAACCAACGTTTTCTTTTATTATTATTTTTATGTTTTCCGATGCAAAATACTGTTTTAATTAGTTTTGACCGTCATTTTTTGGGGAAAATCCCTTTTTTGGAATTTTGAGTAAGATTTCCAAAAGTGGGTTTATCCCCCAAAATCAAGATCAAAATTAATTAAAAACGCACTATTTTGCATTAAACGAACCCAAACTAACAACCTAACCTAACCTAGGCCTAATCTAGGGCCTGACATAAGACCGAGTGCACACACCTGCACCAGCCAATGTGGCGCGACATTCATCAGCTACTGAGCGATAGCCTAACCTAAGTTACTATATGACTATCCCTACAAAATTTGTTCCCCCAACTCAAGCTAGGCTTTAAAGGTAAGCCTTAGTTAGAATAGTTCAGGGACATAATATAATGAAAATTGGTAACGTTGGTTACTTCTAAAGTTATACCGGGATTGGAATTCACTTACCAAGTGCATTAATATTATTGAAGTTGGTATACGTATTCTTTATTTGAAGCAATAGAAGGACCTTACCAATTAATTTCATAATCCTGAAGTTTGTTTTCTGTATTATCTATTTTCAGGGTGGTAAATTACCTTTTCGTGTTAAAAAAATTTCTCACTTTTTATCATCCCTGAAGCCGTACCTACGATTTTCTGTCTTACTCAACAGTGGTTTTCGTTTCCCAACTTCAGAACTGGATCCTAGGTTATGTTAGGTTACATGGGGTACATTAGATAAAATCATTAGGTACAGTTAAGCAAGGTTAGAGTAGATTTAAACACTAGGTTAGGGCAGTCCATTCCACCATGAAAGGGTACAGCAGGGAAGGAAGGTTGTTGGCACACTGAAAGCTGTGATGAGAAATAGGGAGGTGAGTATGGAAGTTAAGAAGTCGCTGCATGATGGTATTGTGATCCCTACCCTGACGTATGGAAGCGAGGCATGGACCTTGCAAGAGGGGAACAAGTCAAGAGTGAGAGCAGTGGAAATGAGTTACTTGAGAGGAGCATGTGGAGTGACATGGAGGGACAGGTTGACGAATGAAGAAGTGAAGGAACGTTGTGGGGTAGATGTGGATGTGGTTGAAAAGATTAGGAGAAATACACTGAGGTGGTTTGGACATGTGGAGAGGATGGAGAATGAAAGACTGACTAAGAGGGTGTATGTAGGTGAGGTGGAGGGAAGGAGAGGGAGGGGTAGACCGAGGATGAGGTGGAGGGATGGAGTTGAGAGGTATATGAGGGAGGGGGGGGGTGAGTTGGGGGGAGGGGAGTCAAATGGTGGGTGACAGAGTGACTTGGAGGCGTTTTGTCTGCGGCCACCCTTTGCGGGATTAGGGCGTCGGGCTATAGATAGATAGATAGATAGCTAAGGCATGTCAGTTCAGATTTTTGGTTGAAAATGAAATTATGCATCAGTCTGCATGAAACTTTACTGGATAATAGCTATGAGACCTACTTAAGTGTGTAGAAAGTTTCAGGACAATACATGAAAATAAGAAAAAAATAGTAAAATCTTAATATTTTTAACCTAACTTTAACTGACTACAGCTCCTAAGTGAGTAAACACATAATCATTTGGTGTTATTTTACAAGTGGACAATATGCAGTTTTGGAATTTTAGCACTATTAACGTATAGTATAGTCCCTAAGGATTACAATGAACCCCCACTACCCCTTTCAGAAATTGATATTTTCAGAGATAATGAATTTAATTTACAATTCCTTAAAAACCCTACCTTGGATCTTCACTCGGCCACTACGGGTAAAAAATGCGTGCGTTCGTATGTGTGTTTCTCCTCCCTTCGACTGCGCATGCGTCTCGTAGGTCTGTATCACCCACTCACAGGCCTACTTTAGGTCACATGATGGAATTCAGCCAATAAATTTGAGACGCGCTGTATGATTCAATCTGGATGGAAAATTTAAACCCTTCTCACTATGGCCTCTGAAGAAGAAAGACGTGCTGTGTGTCCCGGGTGTGATACTGATTATTTACAGGTGAGTAAGCATTTTCACTCAGAACCTGAAGAGGCTCTTGAGTTTTTTAGAAGACACCGTGTATTACCCTCTAAAGTTTATTGCCCAGACTGTCAGGAACCGTGTAAATTTAGAAAAGACAGACATCAGTGGTACTGTGGTCAGTACAAAAAGTACGCAAAAACCAAGAAACGGGTACAGTATAATTTTTGTGTTTCTGACTACAAAGGAACTTTTCTGGACAACACACTCCTCTGGCTTGGCAAATTATATTGTTCATAAACCACTGGATTCAAAGGTTCTGGAACCACGACATTATTGCCAGACGACCCTCGTCCTGGACAATCGTATCGCAAGGGTAAGCATTCCCCTAGGATAGGTTAGGTATCTTGGGGTAGGTTTGGTTAGGTTTAATGTGTTTGGTGAGGTTACATTACGTATTCCCTTAGGATAGGTTATGTGGGGTTGGTTTGGTTAGGTTTAGTGTGTTGGGTGAGGTTACATAACGTATTCCCTTAGGATAGGTTAGGTATGTTGGGTTGCATTTAGTTAGGTTTACTGCGTTTGGTGAGGTTACGTTACATCTGTTTGGTTAGGCTTCGTCTGTTCCGTTATGTTGCCCGGTGGTGCAGTATATTTTTCTGGTGGTTTTTGATGCAGTTTGAGTTGTTTCTTACTTCATTTTTTTAGAAAAATGCTTGATTTCACCTACTTGTCCAATCAAAGTTCATGATTGGAAAAGAGGGGAAATGAGGCATTTCTGACAAAAATGAAGGTCAAAAACATTCGAATCACATCAAAAACTACCAGAATATATACCTGGTATTGCACTACCTGGGGGGTGTATTGTCCACTTGTAAAAAATTTACCAATCATTTTAATAATATCAGTGATTAAATTAATCATTTACAAATAAAGCTTAGGGATTAGTTTTGCCAAGTACTGTATAGCTATTATCCAGTAAAATTTCATGTAAATTGATGCATAATTTCATTTTCAACCAAAAAAGTGAACTGATGCCCCTTAAACGAGACACAGCAGAACATACAACAACAACAATACAATTGGTTTTACGCCAGGTATCCCGGAAGGGCTAAGGCATTGCCCCTGGGTAGAGGACTTTTGGACTGGAGCGTGTAGCATTTTATGACCGGATGCCCTTCCTGATGTCTACCAATGACCCGTGGGTGGATTTGATCCTCCGACCCTTCGGTCAGAGTGGAGTGCTCTAACCCACAGAGCCACGGCTGCTACAGAAACCACCACAGCCAACACAGGTAGATAACTGGGTCTGGTGAGTGAGGCCCGGGATCGAAACCATTACACAGCAGAACATACATAGCTAAGTGTATTTACCACCCCAGAAATAATCAGAAAAATATAACAGACTATCAGGAAGAAGAAGAACTGATTTGGTAAGGTGCTTCTACTGCTTCAAATAAAGTGTATTGTTATGTCCCCGTCCCACACTGCCATAGACTTCAACAGCAGTAGTTCAGTATAGGAAGGACGTTGCTCAGTGAGTTGTTCTTCCTATGGTCAGCCTTTCGGTGTACAGTACACAGGATCAGCTCAGGTGTCGTAAATAAAAACTGGCTTCTTAAGTTCACTGTCTTTGTTTTTCAAATAATTACACTTAATGCTTTGTAGCTTCACTTCACTATTTTCACAAGTACCGAAGATACACAAACTGCAGTAACACATCACTTTGCCAGTAACACTTCACCATTTTCACAGGTATCGAAAATGTACAAACTGCACTGCACTGACACTGAACTACACTCAAACTGAACTGAAAACCAACTGAACTTGCTGTAGGCTCTTCCCCATTCTTATATAAGCTTCATATATTCTGGAGTGCTCTACACTTCCCACAGTTCTAGTGTATTCCTGAGAGAGCGATGATTACAACAGTTACCAACTCGGAAACATTGAAAACATGCCAGAGTTTTCTTACACTGCATAACACTCTAAATTATTTAGCATACAAACTTAAATTAAATTACATAATTTAACAGTCACATAAATAAAACATTATAGAGAAAAAGAGCACAAAAATTAATGCATAACTTACAAAATAACTACACTTACAAACAGCAGGCTAACTGGCAACTCTGACTTGTACCGGAACTATGATAAACATCGGGAATTCTCCAGAACAATCTGGTTAGTAATCCAACTTCTCAACACTATCCCCTCCCTAATCCTTTTGTGGTCCCGACAAAACTACACAGTGTATACAAACATAGTCCTTAAACCAAACTTAACATTTAATTATACATAGAGAAATCCTTCAAGTTATCGTCTTCTCCTGTGCCGCTTCCAGTGACATCCCCTGCTTTTCCACACAGTCCACTCCTCCGGGAATGTCTTGGTCCTCTTCCTGATGAACTTCTTCTCTTGGGAAACTGTCACCATCCTCTAACACTTCAGTTCCTTGGTCCTCCTCAACATCCTCGGCTGCGGGTGAGCACAATTCCACGGAGACGTCCCAGCTGTATTGTCCTGGCCCATGGTAGTGCCGCAGACAATTCATGCATACCAACTTTGAGCGTGACTTCGTGCCTCCCTGAATCCGATACGTTATGTCTGATAGGCGGTCCAATACAGTGTAAGGCCTGTCCCACAGGCCCTGCAGCTATGATGAAAGTCTCTTCTTCCGCTGAGGATTGTATAACCAAACTCTGTCACCATCCATGAAGCTCACCTCACTTGCACTTCATCGCCTTTCCTGAAAACTTAGGGGCTTCTCGCACTTGATGATGTACATCAGCCAGCCTTTCCTGAAGATGCTTTGCATAGCTGGAGATGTCTGTAGGCAGCTTTTCACCAGATGGTCTTCCCATTAACAAGTCAACAGGTAGGCATAACTCGTGGCCCAACATCAGTTTTGCGGGGGTGTAGCCGGTAGACTCATGGGATGTAGACTGATATGCCATCAGCAACATAGATAATTTCAGGTCCCATTCTGTTTGTCCCTCTACGCAGTATTTTGCCAGTTCTTGTCCCAGGGTCCAATTGAATTTCTCCATCATCCCATCTGACTGTGGCCTTAGTAGGGTCATCCTGGTCCTTTTGATCCCCAGTAACTTGCAGCACTCACGGAACACAACAGACTCGAAGTTTCTACCCTGGTCTGAATGTAGCTCCTGTGGCATCCCAAAACAACATAAAAACTGGTCAGCCAACACCTTAGCAACAGTCACAGCCTCTTGATCAAGGATGGCATAGACTTCTGGCCACTTTGTGAAGCAGTCCATGGCAACACATATATACTGGTTACCTCTTTCAGTGAGTGGCAGAGGTCCAGCAATGTCCACTGTGAGTCTTTTCATCAGTGCACCCACTTGGTACAGCAGAAGAGGGGTGCAACCACGTTTCTTCGGTCCCTTCTTGGCACAGCATACATCACAGGCCTGACACCACTCTTCAACATCCTGATGCATGCCAATCCAGTAGAACCTCTGTTGCAGTCGACTTAGAGTTTTCTTCACTCACAGGTGCCCACTAGTGATGTGGTCATGAGACTCATCCAAGATCCCAGACCTCACTTTCTTTGGAACCACCAGTTGCCAGTGCTGAGGCCATTGGGTGTCGCCCACTGATGCTCCAGTAGTCCATTGTTCAAACGAAGAAAGTCTTACTGACTCCAGTAGCTCTTGGTTGCAGGGCTTAACCTGGAAACTTCTTCCCAAGATGGTTGCACTGCAGCCACTCTAGCACTGGTTGTAACTCTGCATCCTCATCAGGTCTTCTTCATCTGATCCTGGCCCTTTTGCTGCAGTACGGCAGCATATCTTGCAAAGATTCCCATTTCTAGTACACTGCTTGCCGTCTGTCCTTCCATCTTCTCGCACACTATTCATCAAGGTTCTCTGGCATTTTCTCAGTGGTGAGGCTTCTTTGGAAAAACTGGCTGCGTGTTGCCTCCTGTCACCAACCTTGACTAATTTACCTTCATCATTCTCATTTGGACATTTATAGCTGAAGTGTCCCACCTCATCACGTCCAAATCCCGTTTGTTACAACTGTGGGTTTCCTTGCACTGTTCCATTCTTCTTCTTCCATTTGTAACATTCGTCCTTCTTGTGTCCCAGCTTCCTGCAGAAGCAGCAACCTCCTTAGGTCTTCTCCTGTTCCCTCTTCCACTTGTAGCAGTCCTCTTTTCTATGCCCTGGCTTTTCACAGTACCAGCAACTTCCTTCAGATTTTACCACTTCATGAACCCACCCCTTTGCCTAGAATCCTGCATTACAACCTGCCTGAAAAGTGGACATACTGGACCAGTAGGACTCATATTCTAGAGCCCTGGCTAGTGCTTCTTGCATGCTTCTGGGTTGTGCCTGCTTCACTTGCACTTTCAACTCTGCACTGTCAAGACCATTGATGAACTCGTCCCTCTGAAGAATAGCCAACAGGTTAAGTGCTGCTCCAGGGTATGCCTTGTATGCTGTACTCTCCAGGTTGTGAGCAAGCTACTGTAGGGATTCGCCTCGATCCCGTACATGGGTCCAGAATCGTGCTCTGTAAACCTCAGTCTGGCACATGGTCCCATATCTGCACTCCAGCACTGCTACTAGGGACTGATAACTGTTTGACATCTCTCCCAGAATTTCCATTGCAGCACCTTTAAGGCTAGTAGCAAGCTGCACTGCCCTCTGCCTATCATCCCAACCATTCTGATCAGCAAGTAACTCAGACTGTGCACAGTAAGCTTCCCAAGATACTCTACCATCAAATTTCTGAGGTTTCTTTTTAACTGGACCCCCATTATAGCCATGCACTTCACTGCATTTGGGGCCTAATAACTGAGGCATCATAATTAAGTCCAGGACTTAAATCTCCTACATTCTGATTATTCAGCCCTGTAATGCTACCTTTAGATGCTTGGGATATGTCAGGATTCACCATACACTGTCCATTCTTTTCATATGCTCCCTGTACACTAACCTGAGGCTCAGCAGTTCAGTATTTCTTTACAGCCTTGATTTTCACACTAATTTTCTTTACATGGTCGACTACATACTTCAGCTGGTAATCCACATGCTGTCTGCACTCCATCGCTATTCCCTCTTTAATCATCAGCTGGTTGTCAACATGCTGTTTGCACTCTGTCACTATTCCCTCACTGATCTTCAGCTGGTCGTCTACATGCTTCACTTGGTCGTCTAGATGCTGTCTGAAGTCCATCATGTTATTGCTTACCTCACACGTCTGCTGCTGTAGCTCAGCGTATATTTCCTCCTTCAACTACTGCTGTTGCTCAGAGTATACTTCCTCCTTCAACTGCTGCTGCTCTTTCTTCATTCCCCCCATGAAAGTATCCAGCTGTCCTTGCATCCTCAGTTGTAATTCCCTCTGTTACCCCTGTGATGCCTCCGGAAGCTGTTCATATCATTCTTTCTGTTCTTCATTCCCTGCCTGTAATTGTTCTTTGAGTTCTTTCTGTCCTTCATTCTGTGCCTGTAATCCTTCATTCTGTGCTTGTAGTTGTACACTTTGTGCTTGTAATTGTTCTTTAAGTTCTTTCTTTGAAGCTTATAATAGCATCATAATTGCAGCCGGGGACACCTCCTCCTCCTGCCCAGCTCGGCTCCTTGCCTGCACACCCCCTAGCTCCATGTCGAAGATTAAACTCACTGCAGCACCTTCTAAAAATCTACACTCTTGACAACATTGCTACAGGTTCCAACAGCAGCAGTTCAGTATAGGAAGGATGATGCTCAGAGAGTTGTTTTTCCTGGAGGCAGCCTTTCGGTGCACAGAACACAGGATCAGCTTAGGCGTCATAAATAAACACTGCCTTCTTAAGTTCACTGTCTTTATTTTTCAGATAATTACACTTAATGCATTCCAACTTCATTTCACTATTATCACAAGCACCAAAGATACACAAACTGCAATAGCACTTCACTCATTGCCAACAACACTTCACTATTTCCACAAGTACCTAAATTATACAAACTGCACTGCACTGACACTGAACTACACTCAAACTGAACTGAAAACTGACCGAACTTGCTCTGGTCTCTTCCCCATCCTTATATAAGCTTTCTATATTGTAGAGTGCTCTACACTTCTCCACAGTTCTAGTGTATTCCTGAGAGAGCGTCGATTACAACAGTTATCAACTCAGAGACATCCAAAACATGCCAGAGTATTCTTACACTGCATAACATCTTAAATTATTTAGCATACAAGCAGCTCTACGGTGTCTGTCCTTTCCTCTCCTCCTTCCTTCTTTCCTTCCTTCGTCTTCTGTCTTTCTTTACTTCATTCTTTCCTCTTCCTTCTGCCTACAAGTAACTTTACACTCCCTATTTTGTCTTTGTCCTTCATTCTTTCCTCTTCCTTCTGCCTATGGGTGACTCTATGTACACTGAGTGACAAGCCAAATGGTTTCCTGTATACCAGGAAACCATTGACTACCGTGGGTGGTAACCATATAACCAAATTATGGCACCTGGTGGTTTAGTGGGTTATTAAGGCGCTCCAATTGGATTGAGCCTGCGTAGGCTTATATCCAAGGGATGGTTGGGGTGTATTTTTCACATAATGCCACTCATGGATGAGTGAGGCTGGTCACTCTCATCTTGAATGTCAGGACCAACTTGCCTAGCACCGAGCTCCTATGCTTCTCATGGGGCAACACTGGATAGGATGATGGATGGATAGACAAACTTGAATTACATAATTTAACAAACAGTCACATAAATAAAAACAATATAGAGAAAAAGAGCACAGAAATTACTGCATAACGTACAAATAACTACGCTCACAAACAGCAGGCTAACTGGCAACTCTGACTCGTACTGGAACTACAATAAACATCTGGAATTCAACAGAACAATCTAGCTAGCAATCCAGCTTTTCAACAGTATGTTGACCTTGAAGTTTAAGCTTGTAATTGGCCATAGGTCTAAGTCATTTTTTCTAGTTTGTTTTGTACGGATATGGGATTTGTGCAGTTTTTGGAAATAACCAGTTTGGGGGATACCATTTAGCACAAAACAAAACTGGAATTCAAGTACTTTGAATTGTTTTGTGTTTATATCACTTCACTTGCAAAAACTTGTTGTATGGCATTTCAGTCACAAATGACCCCTGCGGCTAGTAATAGCCCCTAGGAAGGATTAATGACCCTGGGGGGAAGAGTTAATCTGTGATAGAAAGTGTCATAAATGAAAAGTGTCAGGAAATGAGGATATATAAATAGAATACACTTCAAAATGTATGAATTCATGTTGTGGCATGTTAAATATTTATGAGTGTTTGGGATGTGGCTCCCCAACTCCCATGGGTATATGGCTTCAATATTTTTTTAATTTATATTATCTTTTCCTTGAGGGAAAACAGCAAAAATTTATATTTTATGACATAATTGAAGCTAGAAAAAGCATGAATCAGTAAAAAAAAAAAAAGGGGGATAAAACTGTAGATTTACCACCTGACACCCCTCGTTTTTACTGAAATATAAGAAACATTGAATAATGAGCCCTCCCCCCCCCTTTTTTTTTTTTGTTAACCAAAAAATGAATTGAGTAACAGTGATCATCAAAGAGACAAAGAACCACGTGTTAAAAAAAAAATACCTACATTTGTATCAGTTCAGTGTCTAGTGGTTTCAAGTACAGTACTGTATAAAGCAAATCCATCACTAAACATGAAAATTATAATTATACTGTATAAGGTTTGGATAAGTTTGATTAGGCTTGCATAAAATTGGATAAATAAGGTTGGCTTAAGTTACAAAAATTTTGGTTAGATTTGCAAAAATAAATACTGATAAGGGTATTTCTGTATTGAAGTGGCATTCTAACAGTGTCCATCTGTCTATGGTGTTATTGGGATTGTAAACAAACACTGCCTTTTTACCTCAGAGAGAGAGAGAGAGAGAGAGAGAAACACTGAATCCCAATAAGAGCTTTGAAAAAAATAAATGTGGTGGTCCAGTGTCTCCTTATAGATTACCAGAATAACAACAAGCCATTTTGAACATAAACTTGCTTTTACATCAAGTTTACTAATACATGACAATTATTATTACCTGTATTGAATTCCATTGTATACATGTTTGACTCCACTTGTAGAGTTTGTCTAGATCTTTTTGCCGTTCCATACAACAATTTACTCTTTTAATATGTTTCATAATTTTTGCATCGTCTGCAAATAAACTCATATAAGTACTTAACCTTGCAGGCAGGTCGTTTTATATACTGAACATAATTGGGGCCAACACCGAACCCTGGGTCACTCCACTGGTTATCTTTTTCCACAGAGAAAACTTGCCACTTATTATGGTTCTCATTTGTCTTTCTATCAAATAATTTTCCATCCATTTCAACAGTTTCCCATGTACACCTCCATAGGTTTTCAGTTTCCATAATAATCTTCTGTGTGGTACTCTATCAAAAGCCTTCTTTAAATCCAGGTAAATACAGTCTACCCATCCATCCCTTTCTTAAACAATGTCTGTCACTCCACTATAGAGGCTCGGCAGGCTTGTAACACAAGACGACCCTTCTCTGAATCAAAATTTCTTAGATGTTGTTACCATAAGCCCTTCAAGGAATCTTATCTATCTTGTTCTGATGACATTTTTACATAGTTTGCGGACTGTGCTAGTGACAGAGACCGGTCTGTAGTTAAGCGGGTCCTCTTTGTCACCACCTATATAAATCGGAACTATGTTTGCACTTTCCATTCAGTAGGTAGCTCCCCACTTTCTATGGAAAACCTTATAGGTTAATATCATAGATAGGCCTCA
Source organism: Coenobita brevimanus (assembly GCF_032717465.1). Lineage (NCBI taxonomy): Eukaryota > Metazoa > Arthropoda > Malacostraca > Decapoda > Coenobitidae > Coenobita > Coenobita brevimanus. Next base: position 41,884,394 of record NC_137023.1, read on the forward strand.
CTAACTGGTCTGCACATTCTTTCAAGATCCAACCAAATATTTGATTCGATCCCATTGTCTTTCTTACATCTTATCCTTCATCATTTGAAGTACCTGTATCTCATTTCTGACAACTAATACTATTTCCAATTTCAGGAGTCGCATCTCTGTTACACGTTCTAGGAAGACGTCTTCTGTTACAAATACCGACTGCAGTTTATCATTCATTATGTTACACATTTCCCCATCTTTTTCATATATTGCACCACCATATCTCAATCTCAATACAGGTATTGTGTTCTTTATTCTTGTTTTACTATTAACAAACCTGTAGAACAGCTTGGGTTCTTTCTTGCTTTTATTAACGATATCCTTCTCATATTTTTGTTCCTCCTCCCCTCTTACTTTTGCATATTCATTTCTTACTTCTTTGTACTCTTTTCAAGCTTTTTCAGTTTATCTTTTTCTTAATGTATCCCATGCTGTATTCCTGATTTCAGTTGCCTCCCTACATCTTTTATTAAACCAATCTTTCTTCCTGTCTTCCTTTCTTGCAGTAACTTTAGGAAAATGGTATCTGACTCCCTCCTCATATATTTTCAAAGGTAGTATATTTCTCTTGAATATTCCCCCCCCCCCCTTTCCATTTCACTCCAGTCCATATTTCCAAAATATTGTCTTAAGGAGTCAAAATCTGCTCTGCCATAGTTACTGTATATCTATATTGTCAATACCCGGTATGTCTTCTCTTTCTCCTGTGTCCCCACCCAGTACCTCCATCTTCATAACCAGGTGGTCACTCTTTCATATGGGGCAATGATACTGTAATTTTTTTTTTTTATTATTACAGTTTCTTGTAAATATCAGATCCAGTCTTGATGGTATACTCTTTCCTCTAATTCTTGTTTAACCAACTGTATCAACATACTTTCCATTACCAGCTCCATCAGTCTATATCCCCAGGTTTTCTCATTGTTCCCTGGATCAATTCCTTCCCAACTGACCTCTGTACAATTAAAATCACCTACTAGCAGCAATCTGTTTCTCCTCTTAATTATCTTCTTTAGGATATTTAGAGACTTGCTCATTAACTGTTCATACTCATCCCTCTTCCATGCTCTGGTCCTTGATGGCATTTACATCATTACTGTGTCTATCTCCATGTTCTTCCACAATTACCACTCTCAGTATTTCCACTTTTGTATTTTCTGAATGTACCCCTTTTGCATATACCGTTTTATCAGTCATAATCATCACTTCTTCAAACTTTCCCTCTCTGTCTTTCTTCCACACCTTATAATCTTTCCGACCAAACACATTTGCATCAAATTCACTCTCTAATTTAGTTTCAGCTAGACGTACCACTTCTGGCTTCTTTTCAGTAATACAGACACCAAGTTCTAGTTTCTTCATTATCAATCCATCCACATTTGCACATATTATGTTTTTCTCTTCCTTCTGCCTGTGGGGACTCTACACTGAGTGACAAGCCAAGTGGTTTCACGTACGCCAGGAAACCATTTACTATGCTGGGTGGTAACCATATAAACAAATTATGGTGCCTGGTGGTTTAGTGGGTAATTATGGCACTCCAATCGGATTGAGCTTGTGCAGGTTTATATCCAAGGGGTGGTTGAGGTTTATTGCTCATGCAGTGCCACTGAGGGATGAATGATGCTGGTCACTCTCATCTTAAATGTCAGGACCAACTTGCCTAGCCCCAGACTCCTACACTCCTCCTGGTGCAACACAGGATTAGATGATGATGATGACCTTTATCATATAAGACGGAGTCTTTGTAGTCACTTCCACATTTGCTGTAATGTTACTTTGGCTTACCAAATCATTTTGTACTTTTTCTCATTAGTCTGTCTTTACATACCACTTTTTGAGTTTCATGTCCTTCACTCTCAGAAACAACACATCTCTTTGTCCATCTAATCTTTCCTCATTTTTGTTTTTAGCCTCTTCCAGTAGTGTTTTCAGTTGTCTCTTCAGAGTTTAGATCTTTTCTTATCCTTACTTTCTTCAGATTTTCATCATCACTCAGCCTGAATGCTGTTCCCAACACTTCTTTTGCCACATTTTCATTCGTAAATTTAACCGGAATGGGCCTAACATTTGGTCCTTCTGTTTTATACTGGTCTACTCTTCTTACATCCTCTATTTCTCATTCCCAGTTTCTTCATTTTTCATTTATCTTGATCTTGGTCATCTCTTCATTCTTCCTAGCCTGCTTTGATTTCTGTTTTTTCTCCTCAACTCCGAAGATTATCACACATCTAATCCTTTCAGCTGTGTTCCTCATAGTGGACTGGTTGACAGTCAAGTACAAGTTACATAAAGTAATAAAATGGTACTCATAATCGTCAGAGTATCATTATTTTCTTCTCCGATTTAATATTTACGGTATAAAAAATATTGTGAATCAGATTTGGAGATTATCGTACCTCACGCGAAACATGCACCTTCGCTGTGACATCACAGACCATACCAAAGTCACAGCTGACAGCCACTCACAACAATGTCTGGGAGTTATACAGTACTGCAGTACAGGTAAGATTTCTGTGATATTCCGTTGTTGTTATCATGCTAGGTATGTAAGACTTAGTGTGATAGCTCTCGTAAAGATGAAGTATGCTATGTTTGTGCCTTAGCGAAGAGTTTTGTTGGTGATAGAGAGACTAGTAGTTACAGCGAACCTCGCAACTACCAGGCACAATACTTGCAGGACAGTTTGGTAGCATAAGGATTAGAGTTGATAAAGTCATCATAATGATGTGATTCATGAACTGAATCAGTATAATTATTGCTAGGTCCTGACTCCAGGGGCATATAGCCCTGAAATTAGGCAGTAATACATAGGGAAGATGTCACAAAGACCAAAATATTTCAATGGTTTTCCCTCCTAGATAGGCCTGACTGTGGACAGCTAGACCTCTGTGGAGTATTTGGTTATCTGATTTTCTTGGTCTTATGTACTGGTTATATGTAGAAAGAAAGAGAGAAGTGAAAAGATTAGTAAGAGAGAGTAAGAAGAGAGTGGATGAGGAATTTGGAAGGAATTTGAGTGTAAAGTGGAGGGACTGTAAGAAAATGTTCTGGAGAGAGGTGAAAAGAGTAAGACAGGGTGGAAGTGAAGTTAGCAGGGGAGTGAAAGATAAAAATGGTAGATTACTAGTGGAGAAGGGAGAAAAAGTGAGCAGATGGAGAGAACACTTTAAGGAATTGTTGAACGTGGAGGATGGAAGTAATGCGAGTATAAGTGGCTGGGGAATGGCTGGGAGAAGGAGGGAGGTGAGAAGACAGGAAGAAATCAGTAGGATAGAAGTTGTGGAAGCAATGAAGAAAGTTAAATCAGGGAAAGCCCCAGGAATTGATGGAGTGTGTGGTGAAATGCTGAAGCATGGGGGAGAGATAGTAGTAGAATGGATGTGGAAGATGTGCAGATTGGCCTGGGAGGAAGGTAGAGTCCCGGAGGATTGGAAGTCAGGTATAATTATTCCCTTGTACAAAGGAAAAGGGGAAAAAGAAGTGTGTGGTAATCATAGGGGCATTTGTCTTCTTAGTATAATAGGAAAAGTGTATGGTAGGATACTTATTGACAGAGTTAGAGAAAGAACAGAGGAATTAGTTGGAGAAGAACAGGGAGGCTTTAGGAAGGGAAAAGGTTGTGTAGATCAGATATTCATTCTCAGATCTTTAGTGGAAAAGTTTCTAGAGATGGGAAAGAAGTTGTATGCGGCTTTCATGGATTTGGAGAAAGCATATGACAGGGTGGATAGACTAGGATTGTGGAAAGTGTTAAGAATATATGGAGTAGATGGGAAGTTGTTGAATGCTGTGAAGAGTATGTACGATGGTGCGAAGGCTGCAGTGCGTGTGGATGGTGAACTAAGTGAATTTTTCTCTTTGAAAGTTGGGTTGAAACAGGGATGTGTCATGTCTCCATGGTTGTTCAATCTGTACATGGATGGGGTAATAAAAGAGGTACAAGGTAGGGTAGTGGATGTTGGAGTGGCCCTGGTGAGAGAGGATAGTGTTTGGAAACTCCCTGTGCTGTTGTTTGCAGATGATACTGTGTTGTTGAGTGAAGACGAAGGGGAGCTGCAAGGTTGGTGGATGAGTTTGGGAGAGTGTGTAAGAAACGGAATCTAAAGGTGAATGTAGGGAAGAGTAAAGTGATGGTCTTTGAGAGAGGTGAAGTCAGTGAATGTACAGCGAGGTTGGATGGTGAGGAATTGGAAAATGTGAGTACGTTTAAGTACTTGGGTAGTGTGATGAGTAAGGATGGAGGTTTGGAGGGTGAAGTGCTTGAAAGGGTACAGCAGGGAAGAAAGGTTGCTGGTTCTTTGAAAGCAGTGATAAGAAACAGGGAAGTGAGCTTGGAAGTGAAAAAGTTACTACATGACAGTATTGTGATACCAACTCTAACGTACGGAAGTGAAGCTTGGACGTTGTTGGAAGGACAAGTCAAGAGTGAGAGCAGTGGAAATGAGTTATTTAAGAGGAGCCTGTGGAGTCACATGGAGAGACAGGCTGACGAATGAGGATATAAAGGAGCGTTGTGGTGTTGATGTGGATGTGATAGGAAGCGTTATGAGGAACATACTGAGGTGGTTTGGCCATGTGGAGAGGATGGAGGGTGAAAGACTGACGAAGAGAGTGTATGTGAGTGAGGTGGAGGGGGAAAGAGGGAGGGGGAGGCCGAGGATGAGATGGAGGGATGGGGTGGAGAGGTGTATGAGAGAGGGGGGTGTGAGTTGGGAGCAGGGGAGTGAAATGGCGGGGGACAGGGCGACTTGGAGGCGATTTGTTTGTGGCCACCCCAAACGGGACTGAGGCGTCTGGCAATAGATAGATAGATAGATTATGTACTGGTGATATTTGAACATCTTTTTAGTAACAGCCAGTCAGGAGTAGTAGATTTTCACATCCTTACCAGTGGCTTAAGCCAAAGTCAGGGTTGGTGTTGCTTGACAGGTGACTGTTAGGTTAAGCTGCATATGTTAGGTTGTTATACTTTTTATCCCCATATAGATTTATACACACGTGATTATCTGAAATTCAGTCAGAAATTTGTGTTTAATTTGACTGTTGATGAAAATTCACAATTCAGAGCAAAAATTTGCTTAAGCTAGTGGAAGTGTTTCACCACTAGCTTGACAACTTGCCTTGACAGAGTTCTGTTTTGTGTAAATATTGATTTACTTTGCAAATACATTTATTTGTGCTGTAAATCAATATTTATACAAAATGGAAGTCTGTCAATGCGTGTTGATGATCTGAAGGGTAAATATCTGCTAATGTTAGCACATTTTAGCTCTGAAACCTGATTTTTTATTATTAGTCATAGAAGACACAAATTTTTGACTAGATTTCAGTGTGCTTGAAGCCACATGGTGATAAAAATTATAATATTTTCCATTTAAAAGTGCTGATTCAGTAAATGACCGCCAATTCGGTATATCCTTTCACGTCTGCACAACAGTAGGAGTTTCCATTTGTGGTGGGGTACTCTTGACATGCTGCACGCCACCACAGCTTCCTAGTTTTCATGTCTCTTGGACCGGAGATGAATCTTTTTTTCTTGTGTGATTCTATGTGTGTTCTTGCACAATGGAACGAAGCGCCAGTGGTGGTTATTGCTGATTTGGTCATGATGAAGCAAAGTTTGGCAAATCAGCAGAACCACAATCACACAACTTAGCTGGGGAGTTGTTTTGTCACTAGGCTTGGCAAGTTTATGACATCACGGACACTTGAGGTTCATGCTGCCATTAACCGCTATTTGTGCAACTTTGAAGGCTTTTATCTCCAAATTTTTTCTTTGGTGTGTCTATTTAACTACCGTCAGATGGGGCTATTTCGAACATTTTTGGCCTTTTTAAAAAACTTTTTGCTACAGCGAACACTTGTAATTAACATTGGATCCTCATTTATTCCATGGATCTAGAACAATGTTTTGAGAATAAAATGGTGCAAAGAAAAATGTTCAGTGATAAAAAATATAATTTTGACAAATTTTTAAAGCATCTATCTATCTATCTATAGCCCAACGCCCTAATCCCGCAAAGGGTGGCCGCAGACAAAACGCCTCCAAGTCACTCTGTCACCCACCATTTGACTCCCCTCCCCCCAACTCACCCCCCCCTCCCTCATATACCTCTCAACACTTACCAAAATCTTGGCTCCGGGGCTATTTCAGACAGTATATACCGGTACCTTAAATTTTCATTTAAAATGCCCTTCAGTGAAACAGTAACTATTTCTACAAACACTAATGTTATAAAACATTTAAACCAAGTGTAAATATACTGAAAAAAAATAATGATATAATTTTTGGAAATTTTTGTGAATTAGATTTTTTTTAATGAAAATAAAATCTATAAAACCAACTGTTTTTTTTTTTTTTTTAATTAACAAAGTAAGTTTAGTTATAAAATGATAAAAATTACACCTAATGCTACAGATGACTACTGAATTTTCACTTAAAAGAAATTTTGACTTCTGAAAGAGAATTGTAGTTTTTAAGGCAACTACTAGAGGAACTTTTTTGACAATCTGGTCCTCGGATGTTTCACTGATGTCAGCCATGTTAGGTTTTTTGAATGCCCTTAAAGGTTGGTCCATGTTCTGTACCTTGATGGCACTTCTGTCTTCCTGTAGTAGGTAACAGTCCATGTGGGGTCAACTTCAATTTCAGCTTGTTTGATCACTTGTCCCAGTTAGTAACCTGGTGTATCGTGTTTATCATAAAAAGAGGCAATAATATATTCACCTGCTGCAAATCTGTCTTGAGAGTCCTCTTCCAATGGGACAGCATCTGGGTCATCAGGATCTTCTTGTGCCTCAAGGAAAGGAAATTACTCTAGGATGCACCAACGAGCCCTGCTACCTTTTTCGGAGCAAGACGACGATGATGACCTTTCATGCTGCGTACCAGTACGTCTTGGAGCTGCAGTACCAGAGGTGCTGGGCTGTGCGGTGTCCTCAGTTGTTACTGTTTGATCAGCAGGAACATTAATCTTTTTCCTCTCATTGTTGTAGGCTTCTTTGTTCCTTCATGCCATTCTTTGATCATATGCATTTGATTTGGGCTCACATGGTTCCTTGGCTTTTTGTTCATTCCCGTACTTTTTCAGTACATGAGATGGATTGAACGGGTAAATACCAGAAGCCTGAAATCCAGCCTTGATTAACAGTGGCCACTTGTTGCTAATCTCCTCCAGTAATTTTGAAACCAGTTGTGGGAAGAACCACTTTGGCATTACCCTTACATGCATTCCGCTTTCTCTTTTCCATTCCTCCAGCATTCTCCATATTCTCTTCATTGATGCATAGACAGCCTCATCTAAAGGTTGTAGTAAGGGGGTAGAATTTGGTGGGAGAAACACTACATTATGTTGGTCACAGAGAGGGAGGACGTCAAATGAAATGTGTGAGGGCAGATTATCCCCCAATAAAACTTTTGTTTCATTTGGTGGTAGCTTTCTGATGTAATGCAATGCACATATCTTGACCCATTTAGAGAAATTGTGACTGTCAAACCAGCCACTGGCTGTGCAGTTATAGTGACAGTTGCTTGGACCTCCCGTAGTCCATGTATCCATGAGACACTCAGCCGTGTAGACAACATAAGGGGCAAACATTTGCCCAGCTGCAGTGCAGGCGAACATGATGGAGATATTAGTCTTGCATGTGTTCATAACTCTCTCTGCATACTTGATACCTGTACTGAAGAATTGCATTTTTGATTTGGGATCATCCTGTAGGTTTATCTCATCATAATTTATGATGTTTGATGGAGGAATGCCAGATAAGGGGTCTGCTAGGCAGAAGTAGTCTTGAATATGCTCTTTGGTGATGGCCACACATCTGGTAAGAATATGGCAGTTCCACTTATAAAACCCTAAAACCCAGCAACCCAGCCTTCCCCTGATAGGTTGTTGTCAAAAGGGACAACCATCGTGGCTGTTCTGTCCAGATGTACTTTGATGAAATTCGTTAGGCCCTTGAAGTCAAATGCCAGGCCATAGTCCCCAAGAGTTGCTACATTTTGGGCAATTGCTTCTTCCTTTTCCCTTGTTCATGGGGTAGGATGACCTGGATGACGAATGTGCAGTCCTTCAGTTGTGGCCTTCTTTCTGTCAAAGATTGTGCTGCGGGACACATTAAACTCGATGGCAGCTTTGTGAAGTCGTCTGTCCATCCAGAACAGCTTGAACAGCTGCATTAAGGTTCTCATGAGAGTAATTCTTAAATGTGGCAGCCCACTCTGTGGCTGTCTTCTCGTAATTTCTTATTATCTATCTATCTATCTATTGCCAGACGCCTCAATCCCGTTTGGGGTGGCCACAAACAAATCGCCTCCAAGTCGCCCTGTCCCCCGCCATTTCACTGCCCTGCTCCCAACTCACACCCCCCTCTCTCATATACCTCTCCACCCCATCCCTCCATCTCATCCTTGGCCTCCCTCTCCCTCTTCCCCCCTCCACCTCACTCACATACACTCTCTTCGTCAGTCTTTCATCGTCCATCCTCTCCACATGGCCAAACCACCTGTGTGTTCCTCATAACGCTTCCTATCACATCCACATCCACACCACAACGCTCCTTTATATCCTCATTCGTCAGCCTGTCTCTCCACGTGACTCCACAGGTTCCTCTTAAATAACTCATTTCCACTGCTCTCACTCTTGACTTGTGTCCTTCCAACAATGTCCAAGCTTCACTTCCGTACGTTAGAGTTGGTATCACAATACTGTCATGTAGTAACTTTTTCACTTCCATGCTCACTTCCCTGTTTCTTATCACTGCCTGCAAAGAACCAGCAACCTTTCTTCCCTTATTATCTGTTGACAGATAAATGAGAGGGCCCTTGTAAGTTCCAAGGAGGTGCAAGGTTGAATAAATTGAAAAGTAATCCCTCCAATATCCGACGTAATAGGGCCATAGGCAGGTCCAGATAGTGATCCTGTCCGGATATTGGGCCCCAGGTTATGGACTTGTACTTATGGACCCTAACTCAGAGAAACACCTATACAACTCCCTCTGGACATGCATAGCACCTATTTAAGACCCAAATCACACCAGTAAGGGACATAAAAGAGTGAAATAAATGCAAAAGAACCATAAAATGAGGTTTTAGAGGTGAGTTTATACAATATTAAACATTCTGGGTACTTACAAGTCCCTGGCTCCTGGACTGGTTTGAACTGCCAGTTTGCAGTCCACAGTTAATCCTCTGCACTCTAAATTCTAATTTCTTAACACTGCACAACACTGTAAATTCCTGTGTGTTCTAGTGGCGAGGTATTGCAGTTTATTCACTGTTTATTCACAAAAAACAAGCACCTGTGGCTTGCACTGCTATAAGCATCTGCTCTCGATCGGAGTTAAGCTGTGACTGTTGATGATGATGGAGTAACAGAGTTGCCAGATCGCAACGGCCACATTACCAATCTCCTCAACTTTCATTACCAAATTTAACTTTACCAAATTCATAAAGCTAGCATTTATTCTTCACTAATTATATATACAAGTGGAAATACATGTAATGACTTTCCTTATAATTAACACCATGTTGATTATTTTCACACTATGTAGGGTAGCAGATTAATCAGAGAGAGCAAACAATCCACCATCTCCATCCTGTGTATCCTCATACATGTGAAAAATCCATTTGGTATTGCATTATTCTGATTCATTACCAAACGAATTTTTCATTACCAAATTGGCCTACACTTGGTAATGAAAAATACCAAATGGCAACCCTGACAGGGGAGGGGGAAGGGGGGAGGAAGGAAGGGGTGAAGGGACCATGGTGTAACAGCTGTTCGGCGCCAGGCAGCAATTTCAAATTACGGGTGGGAAAAATGTCAGATTTTTTTCAAATTGTTTGTGGTTTTTGGCCCATTTTGGGAATATTGGATCCCAGGATGATTATGTCCAGTTAATGGGGATGTTCGGATATTGGTTGTTTGGATATTAGAGGGATTACTCTTCAGTAATTGTGTCACTCTCCGATATAGCCCCGGAATTTTATGCTTTTTTTTTCGGAGGGTAATTAGTGATCATATTTAATAAAATATTGGCTACACAGACCTTTAAAAAAAAAAAAAAAAAAAAAAAAAAAAAAAAAAAAATGGTTGTTGTTGGGTGTTGTTAAGTCTGGTATCTGCACCTTAATATTTTCTCACCAATTCTGCAGGAAAAACATGCCGTAAGAACTAAGAGATAACAACAAAAGAAAAAGGGACTAAAACAAAGAGTAGAAAAATAACAACAGAATTAAAGTACAAAGCATACAGCATCTCTGAAAAAAAAAAAAAAAAAAAAAATGAACATGTAAGTTAAGAAGGAATATTTTTCATAAATTAAAGAAAAAACATACCAGTATGCGACCAGCAGCCAGCTGTCCGAAACAGCCCTGTGTGATGGCATGTCAAACTAATTCAGCACATTTATCACCTATATAAATTGTTTACTTAAAAATGAAAAAAATGAACGTCAGCCAGTTTATTGCCCCCGTTTGTATTTTTTTCAAAACTTTCACCATTTCACTTTTGAAGATGCCTCTGTTTGTCTGCTGGTATTTTATTTTCTTCACTTTGTTGTTTTATTATTTCTCTCAGTTCTGACATCTCTTCATGCCCTTTAACCACTCACCCTTTTTGTTCTTGCATTTGTTCCAGAGCTGTACATACCTTCTCGGTCTTACAGTTTCACTCACGCTCTTTCTCAGTTCTTTATTTTCCTTTTCTAAATCACATATTTTCTTCTTGCAGGTTGTCTCCTTGGTGGTACTCAGCTGCTGCTCATCTTTTGTTTCACCTTTCTTTGTCTTTGGACTAACACTCATCATGGCCTCAATTACCGCTTCCATCTTTGAAATTCTAATCAGTAATGTTTTTATTAACACATGTCGGTTTGATGGTCAGATCCCTTGATATCACCATGTTCGTCAGCCATATGCAGCACTCCTCCTCCCCCACCTGCCATTTTCTGCCTTCACCACAGCTTCCAGAGAGCATCCAAATGTTTCAATTTTACAGGTGACTCTCTCCACTGTTTACTTCAGTCACAGACAGTTTAGAGATGGGATTTCATCCTCTATACTAATATTATGGCAAATATTTGGGAACTGTCCTGCAGATGCATGTTATCTGTCTTGCTTACATCTATGTGTGTGTGTGTGTTGCACACATGTGTGCTGTTATCAGTTACAGTGTTCCCATACAGTATTATGTAACTGAAGTATTTTAGTTACTTGTTTTTGAGAGTACATACTAACCTACATTGAGGTGTAGGATCAACATGGGAGTCCACTGCTCCTACAAGGTGCTCCACTCCTGATGTAGATCAGTTCATTGGGGATAGAGTTGCTCCTGGTCCTCCTTAGAGTAGGCTTGTGGATGGGGGGCTCACTAGAGATCCTTTGCAGAAACAAGTCTGGCTTCTCAAAAGTTACAGTGCTGCAGTTACAGGGGTCCCTGATGTCCCTTTGCAGGCACTTAAATAGTCTTGCTCCCATGTTGATAAAACTCACAGCATGGATGGACTTCAGAAGCTGACTGCTGTAACTGTTCTTCTGTAGCAAGTGCAGCCAAAACAGAGATGGTTTTAACTAATGATTCCCCCTTCTTCAGTATTGTTATTTTGGGGTTAGGTATTTTCCACATACAGATGATGCAGTATACCATTTCGTTTGTCTTTGCAGTGAGTAGAGTTGAAGGTATTTAGCCTACCCCAGTAGTCTCGTTGCTTTGGTAGCCTGAGCTTTCTTGTGAAGACCCTTTGCATCCATTCCAACTTCCTGATTTCACAGATTTTGTACTGGGAGCTGACATAAGTATTCCATCTGGGATGTTACCAGGAATTTCCATAGTGGGAATATGTATTGAGGTTCCAGGATTTTTAATTTAATACAGTAACTATAAGTTAACATATTATGCTGGTTACTGTCAAAGTTTTTAATGTTTCATCACTCACACATTTAACCCCTAAATGGCCTCCAGCGTTGAATGACGCTTCATTGGAGTGTGGCTGCCTGTGTCAGTGCAGTGCGACCTGTCAAATAGAATTCTGGGAAGTGAATGAACATCTGAGACATGTTGACACTGACCTACCGTACCCTCTTAAGCACCCAAACTTTCAGTTCACTGCGTGACACAGTGATGAATGGACGTCTAATTCTCGCTCCTCTCAAGTCCACCACCCCCTCGCACTGCTGCCCTCAGTGTGCATACAAGGCCCTTACAAGCCCTGAGTGAAGAGCTGAACTCTTCCCCAGGGATGGGGAGAGTGACTCTGGCAAAATTAGTTTGGATGAGGAGCATGGGAGTAGTCAATGATGTATCTGACGAGGACACTGACGAGCGGTATGAAACACCACCAGTGGAGGACGAGGATGACAATGACTCTGACGACAGTGGTGCTGATGCTCTACCTCAGTCTTATTGCAGGATTGCTGTGCCACCTTCTAAGAAAAAGAAGGTGACAAAGCAATTATTTCCTGCCACCAAAGGATGAGGAGAGGAGCACGTTGCAGCAAGATGTGCTGCAGGTGCAGGAGCACTGCATGCGTTTCTCCTCCCGTACTCCACCGTCACCACCACTTCCCTCTACTTCACGCACCCTCTCACCATCCCTCGCTCTTGCACCATATGAGCCAGCACCAGAGCCATCCTCCTCAGAACCAGGATCCATGTCATCCCCTCGGCCTTCACAGCAAGTGCGAAAATCTGCCGCAAAACATATCCGCCTCAAAAGGCGTTCCAGGCAGCAGTCAGAGGTTTAAGCTCCCCCTTCCTGAGCACTCTGCGCATGGATACAGACCACCAACTTCAGACTGAGAGCCATTATGATTGATGACAGTGACACAACAGGACTGGTGCCCAACAGTTCAGTGCTGAGTTTATGTTATTCTTTGATGAGCATCTAAAGACGATGATTGCAATGGAGATGAACTACTTTTTTCACCAGACAACTGCTGACGAAGGACTAGAAGGGACCTATAGGACGTGGTTTTGGACTGACGTAATAGTGCCATCCTTGAAAGTTTTCTTGGTGCTAACAGTGTTGGTACCTTTGGTGAAGAAACATGTGATGTCAGTTGCTGGGCGACTGATATTCTGACACATGTCGATGTACAGTAACCCCTCCAAGATCCAACGTAATAGAGCCCAAGCAACATCTGGGATTTGGTCTTGTCCGGGACTTGGGCAAAATGCCTTTGGTCAGGTACTTATAGACCCCAACCGAACCTAACTTTGAAAGCCACCTAAATAAGTCCCTACCAGACATGCACAATACCTATTCACACAAATAAGGGACAGAAACCATAAAATAAATAATAAGGAACCAGAAAATGAGAAATTAGAAGTAAGGAAAATATTTAGCAGTGCTCACATCTTTTTTCTTGTCACTTCTTATTGCTTTTCTTTCCTTTGCAGGTGGCTTTACATTGAGTGACAAGCCAAGAAATCATTTACAACACTGGGTGGTAACCACATAACCAAACCATACGTGCTCCCCACGTGTCAACAAGTGGGTTGGTGGAGGGTTAGTGCCCCTCCCCATAAAACAAATAACTCAAAGTCAAATGGTCACCCCTTATGGGATTATGGCATCTGGCAATAGATAGATAGATAGTACAGGGTACTTACGACATGCCTGTGGCTGTCGTGAAGATTAACCTGCCTCCTCTATGGTTCTGATAGTGGTGAAGGTGCACTTGAAGCACATACAGTAATCCAGTGGTGTGCTGCACTTAATCCTTTGTACTGTGAATTATGATTTTTTAACACTGCACATTCTGTTCTTACTTGCACCACGCCAGTTGCAACATGCCAGTGTTGCACTCTGCACTTAATCCTTTGCACTCTGATTTCTAATTTCTTAACACTGCACAACACTGTAAATTCCTGTGAGGTCTAGTGGCAGCAGGGCTTGCAGCAGGTAGGGCACCACCACAAAACCGAGAACGTGGGCAGCCATGGCGATGAGCGTGCAGTCACGACAGTATAGTAGATAGGCAGGAAGTGGGGAGGATGCAGGAGCGCTCTAGCGGACGTTCCAGGAACTATGCGCCAAAACACAGCTGTTCGTCACCTTGCGTCAACTTTAGAGTAGGGATGAACACTTTTATTTATTTATTTATTTTTTTCCGGAGTCCCAGATCATTTCAGACATTCGTCCAGATGGCCTTTTGTCCGGATATCATAGGGAACATCCGAGACTTGGACTAATGGCCCCAATTCCAATGTCCAGGACTTGGGGTGTCCGGGTCTTGTGCATCCAGGCCTTAGAGGAGTTACTGTATTTGGCTAATGCATGTCTCGGAAAATGTACCTGAACATCCTGTGGTTCCTTCATTTCTCGGACAACACTACCACAGACCCTATAGACAGTTCATGCAAGATCAGGCCCATTTTGGAGAACCACAGAGGCAAAATAAAACACTATTTGGGTCTTTTCAAAATGTTATGATTGACAAGTCACTTACGATATTCCGTGGCTGTATTTCTTTCAGACAGCACATCCCATCAAAATGTCATCATAAAGATATTTGTAGGCTACTGGGTGATTGTCATATGAGTGTTGTCTTGAATATGATAATATACACCAGGACAACAACTGAAATCCCTCATAACAATCGTCTTGGCATTTCTGGCGCAGTAGTGAAACAAATGATGGAAGATTATGTGGGTAGAGGTCACATATTCTGCACATACTTGGTACACCTCTCCAAAACTGGCAGTGCACTTGCTTGCGAGGAACATAGGCTCGTGTGGCACAGTGTGGTCAAATAGACACGACATGCCAATATTCAGTAAAGAGCAAGAGAGAGACACCATGGAGATGTAACGAAGCACTGATATTCTTGCCCTGCATTGGCAAGGCAGGCAAGATGTGCACACAGTATCAACTTTGCAAACAGGAGCTCTTTTAAACACAAGGAAAGTAGATCGTGTGGCAGGCAAATGCATTTGAAAGCCAGATGCAGTCACAGACTACAATTGTTACATGTGCTTGTCTGATAAGAGTGACATGTAGATTGGTAATGTGAAGTGCATTCATCATTGTGTCAAGTGGTGTAAGAAACACTTTCCCACCTGGTAGATGTATGCTTTCTGAATGCACGTCACTATTACTGCCAGAAAACCAGACTAATGATCTCCTTGAGGAAATTTGTTCATTATTGTTTGAAATCTTGCAGGAGTACGGTCCACAGTCATCAGTGCCATGTGGGCATACAAGTTCAGTTTGGGACCAAATGGGCAGACTTGCTGCAAAGGAATGGGTTGCTATGCATTTCCAGGAAAAGATGCCACCACCCAGTGAAGGACAAGGGCCTATAAGAGTAGACAGGAGTGCACAGGTGCGGTGCTATGTATGCACAGCCATCGTTAGGTGGCCGTGAGGTAGAAAACTCACCAGCTGGCAGGGTCACAGATGCCAGGTGCTTCTCAGTCCTCCCTGCATTCCTGAGTACCATTCCATAGTGAAGTTTTGAGCATAGAAGGAAAAACTTGTAAATTGTAACAAAATATTGTCTAAGAAGCTATGTACTATATGTAACTGTGTTTATGGTTGTGATAATATAAGTACAGTATAACCAAGGAAGTGTGGTAGTGTACGATTAAAGGGTTAGTGTAAGGAAACGAAAGTAAGTCAAGAAAAGATAGTGAGCGTATTTCCCAGACAGTGGCTACTTATCACAGTCTACTTTTGACCTGGGAAGGAAGGGTAGAGAGATAATCATCCCTCTTATTTCCCACAAACTCCACAAGTCACAATGCACAACCCAACAAACCTGAGGAATAAGTAATTTTTGTTTTCCTTCAGTCATTTTCTTTGGGCCATTATTTCTTTCCTTGTACTGTTATCTTCTTATGTTTCTCTTGTATATGTAGAAGAATTAGTCATATTCAGTGTGTATTGTTATAACAGTAACTTACAACCTAATCATTCCCTACAGCTCATTCCCCAGCCAGCCATGCCAGTCTCTGGGATTATTGTTTTCTGACTGCGAGATATTTGCCTAAATGCACTCACCCGCACCCATTATTTCCTTCAGTTCACTTCATTCATGCCCAGGTAAGCCTGGGTTTGCAGCAACAATCAGACCATTCCGATTTCATTGCAATCATTCCTCTGTTCATCCTCCCCCATGAATGCCCCTGTTTCCTCACCATACATGATGATTTTCTGTGCATGATGTGGGCAGCTTACCTGTTATCCAGGAGGAGAACCCTCAAGATGTCCCTGTTTGTTTAGCACTGAAATCTTGTATTGGTTCCATGTTTCCATCCAATTAACTGTCCCCACTTGGTTGCCAAGACAGTCATCATTGAAATTCAGCAACACTGTACAGCTCTGATGCTGTTTACCTCAGTAACTCATGGACATTGTGATGGATCTGCAGCTGGAATACATAAAGAATCAGCTGCCATGCAGCAGTTAAGTTTAGTGTTGAATGCATACCTGCATATGTTACAGACCTACTCTGGTAACCTGGGCTTTTGATTTCTGAACATTAATTCTCAAGAGTCTAGCTTCTTACATCCATATTGTATGTTAACTACTCTACATTAAGTGGTGTAAGTTCCACTTCATCAGAATATTAGAGTTTTCAGAGAAAGACAGCTCAGAAGTGCTTGATAGGGTCTCAAGGGCTATAATATGCTTAAAGTAGGCCCCAGATGTACACTTACTTTATCTCCAAACCTTTATAAACACAGTAACCCTTGCTGCAGTTCCTGAGCCTGTATAGTTACCCGACTGCTGTGATCAGCATGCAGTTAGAAACATTAACACAGATCAATGAATCACATCTTTTAGGGTCCTGTTTAGTACCTTTTCCAGGTCTGCAAATATAGTTTTGATGTTTTTTTCTTATTTGCACAACTATAAAAGATTTCCTGGTTATATACTTTCAGTGCATAACAAATTATAGCTTCATGTACTTCTACCTTACCTCCAGTCAGTTTACCCAGACACTTTTGCTACTTTTATCTCATGGTTGAACTGCTTCATTGTCGTGCATCATCGTTTTCTTAATATATCAGCATCTTTTAGCATTTACATCCCTAGATTATAGTTGTCCCAAGTTCTTAGAGAAAACTTCCATTTGAATACTTTCCTTGCATTTTACAGAATGTATCTAAATAAGAATCTTAACTTGAGGACAAAGTCAGGTGATGCCCTGTGGGCGACCCTTGAGTCTGGCCTACAACAGTCGTATCGTATTGTACTGTATATAAAGGTTCCAACACACTTGCATGAGTCAACTTTGTTTACCTAATAATAATAATAATTTCCCATGCTTTGGTGTGAAGATAAGTAATGACTTTAAGTGGATCATGTGATGGCATCTGGAGCCTCCAACTGCAACTCTCTCAAATCCTCGTCCTCCACACTATCAGTAACCAGACATCATAATCCTGTAAGGGGCATCTGTCTTCGAGTTGTTTTAAAGAGAGGGGCATTAACTCTCTGCCAACCCACTTGTTGACGTGTAGGGAATACGTATGAGTTGGTTACATGGTTACCCTCCAACATTGTAAATGATTTCCACGTTTACAGGAAACCATTTGGCTTGTCACTCAAAGTAAAGCCACTAGAAGAGGAGAGAAGGCTAATAAAAAGTGACAGGAAATTTGGGAGAAATAGGAAGAGAGGAGGGCAGACACAGAAAAAGAATGATAAAGGTGAAGGAAATAGAGGTGAAGTGAGTGGATGATAGTTGCCACCACCTTTTTTTTTTTTTTTTTTTTTTTTTTTTTTTTTTTTTTAATGGAGTCCGCCTGTAAATTCAAATCTTGAAACACAATGACTACACTGTGGTTGACATTGGTCTATAAACTGGCATGGCCATGCTTTAGAATAGTACTGTATACTCTTTCATCTTTTTACCTGTCCGTCAATGTCATTTGTTTTGTTTTCTGATTCTCTCAATACCCTTCTTCTGTTGCGCTTGGCCTCATCCTGTAGTTCTGTGGATCCTAGAATGGCTGTTCCAGATGTCTGCAAGACACAAATCTGTATGGTTTTGTTGGGTGCCTAGTCACATTGGTGTCCAAGGCAGTGAAAGTGTCGATGCCTTAGCTCATGCTGGTGTCGAGTCGCCTTGCCTCCCTTTCCATCCTGTCCTTGTCAGTGACTTCTTCCCTGCCTTCTCCAAAGTTATGTCACATAGATGGCAGTCTTGCTGGTCCTTGGCTATAAATGCCAAACTTTATGCAGGTAAGCCCTCTATTGTTTCTTGGTCCAACTCTTATCATTGCCGTTGGGAGACTGCGTTTGCCCATCAACGGATTGGCCACACCCGTCTCACCCATGGCCATTTAATGTTAGGGGATCCTCCTCTGATCTGTTCGAGTTGTGACGCCTCCTTTTCTGTTTACCGCATACTTTTAGATTGCTCTCTCTGTAGGACTGTTCCCCCCCCCCCCCCCACTTTTGGGAGATGTGTTAAGTAAGTCCCAGCCCTTTTCTGTGGCACATATGATGTTTTTATCTCATCTTTAGTTTGTTCATTTTCGTGTCTTCATTCCTCTTGGAGACGTTTCCCCATTCTTTTCTTTTAGTTTATTTCTTGTTTTTATAGCAATTTCCTTTTTTTTTTCTTTTTTTTTTTTTTTTTAAAGCAATTTCTCATACCCTGTTATATTGCATCCCTTTTCTAACCTTAGTGCTATATGGCCTTTGCCACCTGGCGCTAGATTTTAATTATTCCTATTCCTACTATTTCATCTGTTTTGCTAAAAACTTGATGTGATGAAAAAATTAAGTAGATTTACATCAGACCAAAACGTTGCAACTTAATTCTGTTAAAACCAAACTGTGGTGGTAGGTGGTGACAACCATCATCCACTCCCTTGTAGTCTGTCTGTCTATCCATCTATGGCCAGATGCCTTAATCCAGTAAGGGGGTAGCCACAAACAAATCGCCTTCATGTCGCCTGTCCCCTGCCACCATGCTGGGGAGTGCAGTAGCTCAATGGCAGGGTGTCAGGCTTGAGACCGTGAGGTTGAGAGTTCGTGCCCTGCCTTAATGGCTGCCGTGCTGGGAGGGGTAGTGCTCTCCCGTCACCCTAGCAGGGCTATATGATCTAATAAGGTCCAGCTTGAGGGGATTATTCCTTCCTTCCTGCCACCATGCAGCCCTCCCCACTTTCATATACCACTCCATTGCATCCCTCCATCTCTTCCCTGGTCTCCCCCTCCCTCTCCCCCCTACCACCTCACTCACATACACTCTCCTCATTAGTCTTTCACTCTCCATCCTCTCCACCTGCAGTCCTGCCAACTTTTTCCATCACTTCTATCACTGTATATCTGTGTCTGTCCTACTCTCTTCCTACTTCACTCTTTTCTTCCTGTCACTTTTTATTACTTTTCTTTCCACTTCAAGGGGCTTTACACTGGATGACAAATTTAATTTTTTCCTGCAACCCAGAAAACCAGTTACAATGCTAGGTGGTAACCATATAACCAGGTAGTAGAAGTGTGAAGCCTGCAATGATGAAACTGCTAAGGTGGACACAAATGCGGCATCCATCCAGGAACCAAACCTCCACACTTCCCAGTGCCTTGCTGTTGTGAGGCGGTCAACTGCAAGGGAATAATGATTTACTGCACAGGATGACCCTGCAGGGGCAGTTGCCTGCCTGTGGATAATGGATCTGCTTGGCCAGACAAACTGGGGTTGATCAACAATAACAACAACAACCGAACTGTGATAGGTACATGTATATACTTTATATTTTGCATGCTCATACTGTACTTCAACATGTTCTCTTTCATATCCGAATACTGAAAGTAGTTTTAGATGCTTAATTCCCCCCCCCCCCCAATGGTAACGGCGAGAAATCCTAATGCTGCAGTTTACGAGTTAAACATGAGATGAAAGGTAATGTGTGGAGAATGAAGTGTGGTTTGGAAAAGAACAGTACACTCTTAACAGGGGCATGTGAGAAAAGAATTGCCTGTATGTCATTGGGGGCTAGGGGCATTTATAACTGATGACATGGTTATGACCAAAGGCTATTTGAAGCACTGTACTGTAAAACTCAAATTTTATATGCATATTTAGATATCAGAATGGAACCTTTTAATCCCTTTGCTGCTGCTGGTGTACATGGGTATTTTATGTAGGCTAACACAGATTTTGATGAACTGACAGAACTCGTAGAAGTCAGAGGCATCGGAAACAATTCTGAGTAACCCTTCCTCTGGTACTTTTATGTATACTGTATTTATGTTTAATAGATATCCATCCATCATCCAAGCTTTTAGTATTAGAGCCTCAACAGAAGCAGCATAGAGGGTCAATGCTAGACTTTTCCATCCATCCATCCTCATCTAATTCTATGTTGCCCCATCAGGAGCAAAGGAGCCTGGGGCTAGGCAAGTTGGTCCTGATATTTAAGATGAGAGTGACCAACCTCACACCTACTTGAATGGCATTTCACGAGCAATAAACCCCACCTGTCCCTTGGATATAAACCTGCACAGGCTCAGTCTAACAGGAGCACCTTAATTACTCCTAAACCACCAGGTGCCATAATTTGGTTATATGGTTACCACCTAGCATAGTACCTGTAAATGGTTTCCTGGTGTACTGGAAACCATTTGGCTTACACTCAGTGTAGAGTCGCCCATAGGCAGAAGGAAGAGGAAAGAATGAAGGAAATAAAGCCAGAAGAGGAAGGAAGGAAAGAAGGAAGAGAGAAAAGGGCAAATACCTGAAAGCAGCACTACACTGAGTGAGTGGATGATGGGTGTCCCCACCTACCATCGAAGGCTAGGCTTTTAAAAAGTCTAAACAATGAAGGCAAGATTAACAAACTGCTTGCATGAGAGGCATTACATGAGCAATAATCCCCAACCACCCCTGAATATTGACCCAAGCCACATCTGACTGGAGCATCTTAAGTCAGTAGACCACATGGATATTCCGAGGTTTCACTGTTACTACCCAGTGTAATTTAAATATCTTTAAGCATGCCAGCTTGTCACTCAGTGCTGAGCTACCTTCAGATATCACTACATCGAATAAGTGAAAGTCTGATGCCCCTATCCCAAACAATTTTGTTTAGCCAAGAGGAATCCTAGCAATGAAAGGAATTTTTATGAAATACGCAATTGGATAAAATCTGAAGTGTCCTGCCTATCTTTCAAGGGTGATATACGTTATTTTTCATCAAACTTAAAAGCATCCATTCTAGGGGTATCATGTAATTCCTTGAGCTGTAAATGGTGTGCAGAGAATACAAATTGTATAACTGAGATAATGTGCTGTGAATCTGTCAAACTTAAAAGCATCCACTCTAGGGGTATCATGTAATTCCTTGAGCTGTAAATAGTATGCACAGAATACAAATTGTATAATTGAGGTGCTGTACTGTACTCTCTCATTTTCCCCCCAGGTGGAACGACAGTTGTTAACCCAGGGAGCAGAGGGCCGTGTTTACAAAGCAGACTGGCTAGGACATTCAGTTATCATCAAACACAGGTTTCCAAAGCAATATCGCCATCCAGATTTGGATGCACACATCACGCGGGAACGAATGAAGGCAGAGGCCCGAGCTTTGACAAGATGCCGTACATTTGGCATAAAAACTCCTGCAGTGTTTGATGTTAACTTTGACAAAAATGAGATCATACTTGAGAACATAAATAACAGCATAACAGTCAGAAACTACATTTATGAAGCAGTCACTCAGAACACTGCAATGGACTCTCCTTCTATGCTCAACTTAGCTAACAATATTGGCAATATTCTTGCAAAGATGCATGCTCATAATATCATTCATGGAGATCTTACCACCTCTAATATGCTTCTAATCTCTCCATATGAAACCTCAGATATAATTCTCATTGATTTTGGTTTGAGTTCCACTGATGAGCGAGCAGAAGATAAAGCAGTGGATCTATATGTACTGGAGAGAGCAGTTCTCAGCACCCACCCAAACACTGAAACATTTATGACTCACATTTTATCAGTTTATAAGACAGCTGGAGGTAAAAATGCTGAGGAAGTTATCAAACGTTTGGATGAAGTTCGACTTCGGGGTAGAAAGAAACTTTGTTTTGGGTGAGTTTTGATAATGCTGTACTTGTGTTACCTGTCCAATAAGGAGAATTTTGTAATAAAATGTGATGGTAGTTACTGTATACTATATACATTTGTACACAACTGCAATACATATTTACATGTGATTAAAACTTTTAACCAAGAATTTTCTCCTGAATTTTAAATTACTGGTAATCAATACATATCCTCAACATAATACATCACAATTATCCTGAACTTACACCAGATATTGTTCACTGTACTTGATTACCTACTTAAGATAACAATGATGGGTTCTAAGAATGAAAACGGATGACAAGTAAGCCATACACAAAATAAGGCACAAATAAATTTTTTTGTACAGCTGCTGTTCCATACTTTAAAATAAACTTGACATTAAACTGGTATTACTTTCAAACACTTTTGTCTTTCAGGTTTTTATACAACATGCTCCTGATAAACTAGGTGTACAGACTAAAAAAAAAAAAAAGGGGGTGGGGGGGGGTACTTAAATGTTAAGTAAAGTCTTCATCAGGTTTTCTCGGGACAAACAATGAGAACTTGTATTTATATCAGTTTGATTACAGATGTAACTCTGCAGAAGTAATGGAATACATAAGTCTGTTATAGTGCTTTACACTAATTAAAGCACATATTTGATATATGTTAACACTCCCATTACCAGAAGCATTCCCTAAATTTTTTTATTTTGAATTTACCCAAGTATCACAACAATTACAAATTAAATCTACTTCTTTATGAATTTTTCTGCAATTCCACTTTAAATAAAGTATGAACATGAAATAAAAGGGTAAGACATCTTTAAAGTACTCTTGGAAAACTAAAGATTTACCTTCATGATTCATGACCAAACTGGAGTTACTGAACTACAGTAAAATTCCACACTTACATAACTGGAATAACTAACTCTTTAGTTTCAAAATCCATCACAACCCATACCTAGTAGCTTACTCGCTGCACTCTTGGGTAAGTACACTTTCAAGATGCTTAGAATGAAAATATGCTTCTGCTGATGATGGGTGAGGTAAACAACTCTTGGGTGATGCGACAGTGCAGCGTCAACGTCATATATCTATATTTTGATACTCCTGCCATTTTGGGTGATTCAGAAGGACTGTTAACATCCAAAATTGAAAGGTGGAAACTGCTGCTCTCCTGCCTGTGGCCACGAGGCCCCTAGTAAACCTACACTGTAGGCATGATCTTGTACCACTGTTTCAACAAGTATTTAATGTGGCTGAACAGTTATAGTAACCAATTTATATTAATATGTATAATATAAAGCAGTATAAATGATAAGACTCAGCAAAGTGAACCAGAATGCAACAGTTTAAAAAAGTGTTTAGTGGTAACATCACAGCTGAGCACGGCTGCCAAGGTCACACGACCTATCTAAACACGGGGAGTACATGCTGGTATGTGTTATTATTTAAAAAATTATTTATTAGGCCAAAATACAATGAACCACATATTTAATCCACCACCTTGGGAATGTCTGTTACAGGTACAAGTGGCCCGCTGCCAAGGTCATGGGACTTATATGTCATGGGAGCCTCAAAACGGTTCAGATATGTCAAACTGTTGTCTTTCTTGTTTCTTGGACCAAAATACACCTTTTCAGCCACTAACCCTAACGCAGATTTTTGCCAACCTGGGGATGTCTTAATTACATGCACAAGTGGCTGACAAAGGTGTTATTTTGTTGATATTAAGCTTTAAAATATAGTTTCATGAATTCATCATCTCCACTGCCAATGTGTCCTGGAAAGAAACTGCAAATTCCCCTCACATTAAGTAACAATGTGAACACACACACACACACACACACACACATATATATATATATATATATATATATACACACAGACACACAGGCCGACCCCGAGATACAATAACCTGGCATAGTGATGTGGGTAGAAATACCACCCTACCCCACCAAATGATGGCCAAACCCCAGCATAATGATGGGTTTTGTTTGCTTACAACTGATTTGAATGATATTTTAGACTTAAATTTTGTTTAGGTTGATTTATAAAATGTGTTTTAGTCACAGATGGGGTGAACATTGTCATTTTGGGGTACAGTTTACTAACTCTGATTTTTTCTAGATATTTTTGATGATTTTTAGATTTTATTTTTGGGTTTAAGCGAGTCATAGATGGAGTGAACATTGTCATTTTGGGGTACACTTTACTAAGTTTGATTTTTTTCAAACATTTTTTATTTTTAGATTTTATTTTTGGGTTTGAGTTATAAACTGATTTAGCTTTTAAGTTTAGTTTAGCTTGTTATAATGCTACTTCGGGGTTTCGGTTAGCTGGAAACTTGTTTTTGGACTAATTTGGGGGGGTTTAGGCCTTGGTTAGGGGGGAAACCCAAGGCTCAAAAATGCATCCCTATACTTTAACCCGTACAATCCCGCCGTTGGCATGGTGCCAACAGTACAAAATGTCTCGATTAATCCCAGCAACGTGATGGTGCCGACAGCAAAATTCAAGCGCTGTAGCATGTCTCAAACTGCTTTAATCTAGCTAATTTTTTGCTAAGGAGTAGCTTAATGTATTGGTAACACTGTGTCCAAGCAGTTGTAGTGCTGAGTTTGTTTCTGCATGGGTGGGTAACATCAGTGTGCCACTGTCTGTCATAGCGACAGGATGTCGCGAAAATCATACGGCTGTACCACGTTGAGTACACCGCTTCCCGTCCGATCAGCGAAGTTAAGCAACGTTGGGTCTGGTTAGTACTTGGATGGGTGACCGCCTGGGAACACCAGATGCTGTTGGCATAACGTTCTTCCTACGTGTCAAGTGGGGTTGGTGGAGGATTAGTGCCTCTTCCTGTAAAACAATTAACTCTAAGCCCTTGGCCACCCCGTTTGGGTTACATGGCGTCTGGCAATGAATGAATGAATGAAATTGGGCTAGGAGGCTGTTGAAATTGTCACATGGACCCTTCTGTCTCTTCATTTAGTGGTTCTTCAGAAGAAAAAGACCTGGATGACTATTCTGGGGAGGAATATGAGCCAGTGGAGGACACTAAGAAAGGGGAATCCCCCATTTTCCTCCCCAGTTCTCTCTCATCCTGCCCAGCTGGGTAGGAAAACGTTGCTCACGGCTTGGGAAACTGGGCTGCAAACACGACGGACAGCCATCCTGCTCTTATTTCTCCTTTTTTTTGCTTTTCCTTGATTTATATGCCTTTTTGGATCGTTTTATGCAATAAAATTTTTTTCAGTTTTTGGTCCGGGATTGGGTGGGTATAAAATTGCAAAAATGCCTGGGATGGTACGGGTTAAAGTTGCCTGGCCTCCTCCTCGAGCCAAGCTGCATGCTGGTAAAGGAACGTAACCTACAAGCTGAGCAGAAATGGCAGTCCAGTAGAGACATGGCATCACTGTGTTTAATGGCGGTTACCACACGTCCCCACTCGGTTTCCCAGTTCCAACAGTTGGAGGAGGAGGAGTTTTCTGACATTTGTTAAGTGATTACTAGTGATGGGCGATATCAGTGATTAAATCTAGATACAACACCAAGTACTCTGATGGCCAGTATCAATGGTATCGAACTGATACCGATAGCTACGTAGTTTCGTAATTAATACCTTTTCAGTCTGATGAACTACATAAAAATTTAATAAAATTACTCAACGGGCATAGTCTGGGTTAAAGTAATTATATGGCCAATATTTTAGGGAAATGTGAGCACCAAAACTGCCACTCAGTACACTAATAAAACTTAAAATCATCACATCTCAATGAAATACAGTAGTATGGTTGAAAATACTTTTTTTTTTTTTTTTAATGCAAGGTAGAAAGAACCAAAGGCCAGGAGCCCACAAACCATTTCTTCCAAGAAAAAACAATACAAAAATGAGCAAAATTCAAGACCTGTTCATTTCGAGATGCCTGGACACACTGCGTTTGAAAGACTGGAGATCATAGGAAGCAGGAAATACAGATAGAGGGAGACAGTTCCAGAGTTGACCTGTTGCATAAATGATGGACTAGAAGTAACGGTGAACTCTTGCATTAGAGAGCTGGACAGAAACAGAATTAGTTTATTGCTAGACGAGTGCTACGTGCCCATCGTAGAGGTGGAGGGATGCAAGCAGACAGTTCAGAGGAGCAGTGGCCATTGAAGTTGCAGTAGAAGAGTGATAAAATGCAACAGTGTGGCAATGAAACAGAGGCTGAAGGGAGCTAGTAAGAAGAGGAGAGTTAATGAGACAAAAAGCCTTTGACTCCACCCTATTGAGAAGAGCTGTATGTGGGAAACCTCCCCACACATGAGAGTTGTACGGTACACAGGAGAGAAATAAAACTGCTGGGGTAAAGAGGGTATGGAGTTGGCTTAGCACACCTAATCTCTTGGAAGCTGATTTTACAAGAGCTGTAATAATGAAACCCCAATTATATTCAAAGACGGTTCAGGATTGAACTGGATATCATTTACAGTACTCACAGAATCGATACCTAGCCATCAGTATCAATACTTGTAGATAAACAGTATCCGAAGTATCAATATTTTGGTATTGATATGGCCACCACTTGTGATTACATTAGCCACCAGAACATACAGGTTTACTGTACACCAACTAGAGGCTAGCAGGTTACGACGCCTGTCTGCCGTTCACTGGGTTGTAGGTACTCTACTACTATTTAAAAAAAAAAAAAAAAAAAAAAAAAAAAATCATTTGTGGATTTTTGTTTTTGCAGTTTTCTTAGGGTCTAGTATTATAATGGATATTCCCATGTGTTTTTGTTTAAATAACTGAAAGACCGAAGAACACAGCCACAATTAGGAGGGTTACTGTACATTTATGTAGGGTTTAGGTTGGTAGGGTATTGCTCCGCATCCGGATTTCGTCCGTATCCGGACAGACCAATGGCCGTTATGTTAGATAACCAAAGCATTGCTGTATTTTATTATATATATATATATATATATATATGGAGCCTCTGTGGTACAGTGGTAGTGTGTGTTTCGTACACTGGTGAACCAGGGTTCGCACCCCGTCAGGGTAATAAACTTTGGGAGTGTTCACCCGACCATGTACTGCATTGGCGGACACAAGGGGTGCTGTGGTTGAACCAGTGTCGCTTACTAAAGTATGCTTGCACCCAGTCGGCTTGCCCGGCCCGATTACACTTGGTTCACAGACAACATGCACATCCAAAGCCACTACAACACTACAATTACATTTACAAGCACTTCTCACCCTACATACAATCTCTACCTGACAGCCTAAGCCACTTAGTAGAGATACATTGGCTGTATCATCTCGACTTCGGTCAGGATAGGCCGGTCCTGCAGTGGATATTCAAACGGCTGATGATGATGATATACCGTGTGTGTGTGTGTGTGTGTGTGTATATATATATATATATATAATGCAGTTATGACTATTCTATACAATGATTTTTCATGTATCCATGATATGAATCACCCATGTGGGAGAAAATCGCCCATCAACTGTGAGGCAAGGTGCTCTGCCAGCTTGTTTATGAAAATGCAGTAAGACTTTTAATATTTTCTGCAAGATAAATAGTTTGTTTTGGGAGGTTTAGGCTACTTGAGCCATTTCATTGTTATGTGACCTAAACAAGTTTGTGGGAGCCAACTGTGTGTGTATGAGAGGGGGGGGGGGGGATTTTTCATTTTATCTGGCTGTGGACAGAACGAGTATTCTAGCATTTCACAATGAATTTATTGGGGGAGGGGGGGGGGGGTTCATTTTATCTGGCTGTGGACATAGAATGAGTAATCTAGCATTTCACAATGAATTTTTATAGAAATTTGGTAACGAAAGTGGTTGTCGAGGGGTGATGTCAAAGGGACGACTTTGGATTTAAGGCTAAGATAAAATTATTTCTACAAATTCTTTTATTATTACTTGGGGAAACTTAAAATAGGACAAATGTTAGGGACAATTTGTGTGTTGTAGGGGACGGTACTGTATGTAAAATACCTTATTCTTTAGAGGTAAAACAGACGACAGCATGTGAGTCTTCATATTTATAAGGGCCACAACATTCTTGTATGCATTGGCCTTGGTTACCTAATGGTGGCCATCCACACTGCTCAATCCCTAGCGGCCTCCCTATTCAATCCCTTAAACCTGAGGTCACACCGCATGACCTCATCCCAGGTCTTTTTTGATCTGCCTCTTGCAATCCTACCCCAAACATTCACTTCTTACCTTCCACACCCAACTCTCATCCTCCATCCTCACTGAATGCCCATACCATCTCAATCTACATCTCATCAACAATACTAGTATATTTCATATCCCTTCAACTCTTCAGTCGCAGTCCTAGATCCCCTAGGCCTAGCATTCACGGACGTATTAAGCCCTGTCCACACGAGCGGGTTTGCCCGCTCGTGTGGACAGGGGTTTACACATCCATCCATCTATTGCCAGATACCTCAATCCCGTAAGGGGTGGCCACAAATAAATCGTCTCCATGTCGCTTTGTCCAATGCCATTTCACTGCCTTGCTCCTACCTCACACCCCCCCCTCGCATATACATCTCCACTCCATCCCTCCACCTCATCCTTGGCCTCCCCCTTCCTCCACCTCAATCGCACACTGCTAGTATCTCGCTCTCCATATGGCCAAACCACCTCAATGTATTTCTCCTAAAGATTTCTATCACCACATCCACACCGCAGCACTCCTTCACTTCCTCATTTGTCAGTCTGCCTCTCCATGTAACTCCACTTAAATACCTCATTTCCACTGCTCTCTCTCTTGACTTGTCCTTCCAACAAGGTCCAAGCTTTACTTCCATACGTTACAGTTGGTATCACAATAGTAATGCATAGACTTTTTACTTCCATGCTCGCTTTCCCATTTTTTATCACTGCTTTCAACGAACCAGTAACCTTTTCCCCCCCGTTGTACCCTAACAAGCAAATCACCTTCTAAACTTCCATCCTTAAGCCCTGTCCACACGAGCGGGCATTACAAGCGAGCAGTTTGCCTGTTGACGGGCTCACTGCTTGTGCCCGCGGGCAAATGCGTAAATTGCCCGTGGGTATTTACGCATTTGCCCACGGGCACAAGCGGTGAGCCCGTCAACAGGCAAACTGCTCACTTGTGCCCGCGGGCATTGCCCGCTCGTGTGGACAGGGATTTCCTCATCACACTACCCAAGTACTTAAATGTACTCATTTTCCATTTCCTCATCCAGCCTCACTACATTCAATGACTTCACTTCTCTCAAAAACCATAACTATCCTCTTCTTTACACTCACCTTTAGGTTCCGTTTCTTACACATCCTCCCAAACTCATTCACCAAACCTTGCAGTTCCCCTTCGTCTTCACTTAACAATACAGTATCATCTGCAAACAGTACAGGGCGTTTCCAAACACTGCTCTCTCTTATTAGGGTTGCTCAAACATTCACTGCCATACCTTGTATCACTTTCATAATCCCACCCATATACAGAATGAACAACCATGGAGACATGACACACACCAGTCTCAATCCAACATTCAGTCAGAAAAGTTCCCTCAGTTCAATATCCACACGCAGTGCAGCTTTAGCACCCTCATACATAATCTTCTTAGCATTCAACTTCCCATTTACTTCAAATACCCTTAACACTTTCCACATTTCTTGTCTATCCACCCTGTTATATGCTTTCTCCAAATCCATAACGCCAAATACTTCTTTCCCTTCTCTAGAAATTTCTCCACCAAAGACCTAAGAATAAATATCTGATCTGCACAACCTCGTCCCACCCTAAAACCTCCCTGTTGATCTCCAACTAATTCCTGTTATATCCGTAACTGTCAATAAGTAACCTACCATATACTTTCCCTATTACCCTACAAAGACAAGTGTCCCTATGATTACTACACATTTCTTTTTCCCCCTTTCTATTATACAGGGGAATAAGTATACCCGACTTCCAATCCTCCAGGACTCTACCTTCCTCCAAGGCCAATCTGTGCATATTCCACATCCATTCTACTACCATCTCTCTCCCATGCTTCCATCATTTCACCACACACACCATCAATTCCTAAGGCTTCCCCCATTTTTACTTTCTTCAGTGCTTGCACTACTTCCATTCTACTGATTCCTTCCTCTCTTCTCACCTCCCTCCTCCCCCCAGCCACGTATACAGTAAACACTCTCTAATTCGAACCCGAATAATTTGGAAATCGGTTAATTTGGATCTTTTTTGACCACCAAACAAATAATTATAATTCGGATAGAAATTCAAATTAAGCAAGGCAAATCCGAAAAGGGTTCCAGCGATAAGTGGACGTGAACAGTTTTTGTAGTGATAAGTGTAGTCCATCCATCATCCAATCGTACATTGCCCCATGAGGAGCGTAAGTGCCCGGGGCTAGGCAGTTGGTCCCGGCATTTAAGATGAGAGTGACCAGCCTCACTCATCCCTGAGTGGTACTACATGAGCAATCAGCCCCAACCACCCCTTGGATATAAACCTTCATCGGCTCAATCCGATTGGAGCACAATACTTACCCACTAAACCACCAGGTGCGAAAATTTGGTTATATGGTTACCACCCAGCATAGTAAATGGTTTCCTGGTGCACAGGAAACCATTTGGCTTGTCACTCAGTGTAGAGTCACCCACAGGCTGAAGGAAGTGGAAAGAATGAAGGAACGAAAGACAGAAGAGGGAGTGTAAAGTCACCCGTAGGCAGAAGGACAAGGAAAGAATGAAGGAAAGACAGACAAAAGAGAATGGAAGGAAAGAAGGATGGAGAGGAAAGGGCAGACACCCGAGAGCAGCACTACATCGAGTAAGCTGTACTGTACAGTACAGCGTGGGTGTGATCTGGGGATAGAGGCAAGCACGAGCTCCAATAATTCGGATTTTTGGATAATTCGACATACCATAGGGTTCCCCCTATTTAATCCGAATTATAGAGGGTTTACTGTACTTGCATTATTTTCATTCTCTATGTTTAGGTTCAACAATTCCTTACAGTGTTCTCTCCATCTGCTCACTTTTTCTCTCTTCTTCATTAGCAATATACTATTTTAATCTTTCACTCCAACTTACTTCTTTATCACCCTGTCTAACTCACTTTACCTTTCTGAAACATTTTCTTATCCACTTTACACTCAAATTCCATATCCACTCTCTTCTTCTCTCTTTCTTATTAATCTTTTCAACTCTGCCTCTCCATCCATCTAACCACTGTCATAATTGTATGTTTCAGCCTATGAATATCCTCTCTTTTTACTGTCCAGGTCTCACTACCATATAGCATTACATTCCTAACACATGATGCAAAGATCCCTTAACATGGAAGGAGAGCTCTCTCAATGTTCACGGCAACAGCTCCCTGAACTTCCTACAACCACTCCTTACCCTAGCCAGAGTTAGCACCAGCCCCACCTCCAGCACATAATATGTCCCCCAAATAACAATATTCCACACACTCAAGAGACTCTCCAGCAAGATCAATCCTTTCACACCTGACAATCTCTTCATGTTTGCCCCAACACACAGTACACATGAAATCAACATTATTTCACAGCCTACCACTAATACCACTACAACTCTTATGCACCCACTATCACACACAGCAAAATCAAATACTGGCATTGAGTAAATGGTACTATCATTTCTATAAAGGATTTCACGGTCTCCTTCCCATCCAAAAACGAACATTATACACGGCTTAAGGCTTAACCTCTGTTGCTTCAGCCAAGCTGATGGCAGTACTGTTATCCTTTTCCTCTCTCCTTCCTTCAACCTCTATCTCTTCTGTCATTTCAATTCCTCTCCTCTTTCCTCCTGTGACATTACTCCCTCTCTATTTTTTATTTTCCTTTCTCATCTATTTCTCTTATGCCACTTCTAAAGGAAAAATTAAACTGAATAACCTTGGAAGAGGCAATATGGGTCTTTCACTGACATTATGGTTATGTTGCTCCTCCTCTCACTTCTCTCCTGCCCCTCTTCAATTATAGCATACACAGGTATTTTTATAATCTTACCACAAATGTTTTCATTTTGCTGGTTTTCAGTTATACTGCTTAAATACTGGTAATAAACTGTCATAAACATCAAAATATAGTCACAATTTGGTATTGGACATTTTGGTCCGAGACTGATAGAACAATAAAGTACAAGTTATACCCAGTTTTGGGTTAATGATTGCAGAATATGCTCTTATGATAACTGCGGTGGTTGCATACAACAATCCCACATGTACGTGGTGCCTCCCATGCCTGTATCACTGTACTGTGCATTTCCTACCCCAAGTGGTGAGCTCTTTCCTAGTCTTACCTGAGCCTTGGACAATGCTCATGTATAGGTATGCACTTTCTCTACACAGGAATGCGAGGTTGTGCGAGTGTATGGTCATTGATGCTGCAGTACGTGTGACGGTCAGTGAAACCATCAGGTGAGTGAGTTGTGTTGAGAGTATGCATGTATGCACATTCTCTACATTGTAATGCCAGGGTGTCTGTGTGTGGTTAATGGCTGGGTCACAGGTACTGCAGTCTGCACTGGTCAGTGAAACTATTGGACAAATGAGCAAGGGAGTCAGTCAGACAGAAGCCAGCCATTTCAGCATCACAGTGCCATCGAAAATATCATACTTAAAACACCCACCCATCCTTATATATTTCACTGAAGTCCTAACTTAAGTGATGATGATGTTACATAGATGTGTGTTCAGCAGTCAGTGGAGCAGTGGACTGGGTAGCAGTGTGCATGGAAGGATGCGAGGAAGGGCAACCTGCCAAGCTTGATTACAGTATCTACAGTCACAAGCTTATGTAACATCTGCCATAGATCCAGCTGATTGCAAAAATTGATATTTTGCTCATAGCTGTACATATGCATCAAGCCTAATAGCACACACTTCATTAAATGTTGTCTTAGATTGATGTTTTTCCTTGTAGCAAAGCTTTCATGCGATCATGATCACTACAGTCATGAGCTTAAGTTAGCTGACAATTTTCTCTCAGCATTGGGCACTGTTTTCCATATTTCTTATTCCTCACCAGACAACAAAGTATTCTGCATTCTATCTAATGAAATTCATAAAGGTATGACAAACAGCCTATGTAACATCTGCCATAGACCCGGCTGATTGCAAAAATTGATATTTTGCTCATAGCTGTACATATGCATCAAGCCTGGTAGCAATCACTTCGTTAAATGTTGCCTTAGGTTGATGTTTTTTCTCGTAGCAAAGGTTTCATGCAATCATGATCATGTAAAACACTCCATCACTATTTGTGACGATACAGTAGAGTATGTGCAAAAATATTTATTTAGTAGAGAGTACTTGGTAGGTGGGGGCGCCCATCATCCACTCACTCGATGCAGTGCTGCTCTTAGGTGGTTGCCCTTTCCACTCTTCCTTCCTCTTATGACATTCTTTCCTCTTTCTTCTGTCTACAGGTGACTCTACACTGAGTGACAAGCCAAATGGTTTCCTGTACACCATGAAACTATTTACTATGCTAAGTGGAATCCATATAACCAAATTATGGTGCCTGGTGGTTTAGTGGATATTTAAGGTGCTTCAAGTGGATTGAGCTGGTGCAGGTTCATATCCAAGGGGTGGTTGGGGTTTGTTGCTCACATAATGCCACTCAGGGATGAGTGAGGCTGGTCACCTTCAGTGTCAGGACCAAAGTGCTTAGCCTCGGGCTCCTACCCTCCTCATGGTGCGACACAGGTTAAGATGATGGATAGATGGATGAATGATTACTTTATGAACAAATATTAAAAATGTAAGTTTACAAAACTAAACACTGTCACAATATTCGCCTTCATTACAGAAAGCATGTTATTAGAGAGGTGCTGTTTGGTTGACTTGTTAAACTGGAGGGTTAAACACTGTACAACACTTTTCCCTTGTACCAACTCTGGTTCCTTCAGCCATGAAGTGTATAGCACATTTTTCTTTCACCTGGTGTTACAAACAATATTTCACATCCATCCATCATCTAATCCTATGTTGCCCCTTGAGGGTGTAGGAGCCCGGGGCTAGGCAAGTTGGTCCCAACATTTAAGATGAGCGTGACCAGCCTCACTCATCCCTGAGTGGCACTACGTGAACAATAACCCCAACCACCCCTTGGATATAAATCTTCACGACTCAATCTGACTGGAGTGCCATAATTACACACTAAACCACCAGGTGCCATAATTTGGTTAAATGGTTATCACCCAGCGTAGTAAATGATTTCCTGGTGTACAGGAAACCATTCGGCTTGCCACTCAGTGTAGAGTCACCCATAGGCAGAAAGAATGAAGAAAGACAAAAGAGGGAGTGTAAAGTCACCCACAGGCAAAAGGACAAGAAAAGAATGAAGTAAAAGAAGACAGAAGAGGAAAGAAGGAATGGAGGGAGGAGAGGAAAGGGCAGACACCCGAGAGCAACACTTCATCAAGCGAGTGGATGGTGAGTGCCCCCACCTACCACAAATGCCTTTAACTATTCTTTTAATGTCTCATAATCTTAAGCCTATGATTAATTAGTGCAGTATGCGATATTATGTGAAGAGAACGTTTTTTGTTTGTTAACCCTTTAAACGCGGATCGTCGCGTTTGCGACGCTCAGTGAAAAGGACATAACGGCGGATCGTCGCGTTTGCGATTCTAGTAAATTTTGAATAACTGCGGGCAAGCAGGCTCCAGCTGGTATTGTCTATCAGTACCGCCACCCTTTAGCTACTATTAGCACACTTGACCTTTGTACCACTGACCTCCGTTGTTGCCAAGTATCATTTTTTTTTACCCACCTATGCACCGCTGCCCGGCCCCCCTCGTCGTGCTATATGGCAGCGTGCGGACAGCTCAGACATGTCAATCTGCGCCTTCCTCTCGCAAGCACTTTATGCTAATTGGAAACGCTTGTTTCCCCAGTTGTCACACTACCTTTTTCTCGCGTGGTTTGCCCCTGTTTAGCGTCAGTTTACCACAGTCTTTGAAGGTGACACTGACTCTTCTGAGTCAGTGCCTTCCAGCCCTCCAAAAAAAGGGTTTTGTGACCTCTACCCCGTCCAAACCCTTACTAGGAAGTGCCAAGGGCCTGAGTGAGTCGGCTATAGGCATAGAATTATTGAAAGCTTCTATGGATTACGGTAGTGACGTTGGAGTGTTATCAAGCCTTGCCGAATCAGACATTCTATCGAGTGCTGAGTCTGAGGTGCAGGAAGAGACAATTCCTGTGCCTAGCACCTCATTATGCAAGGCTCCAGTGCAAAAGGGAGTGGTGTATGGTAACGGGGCCAAGAGGAAGTGAAGTGGTGACCCCGGTTCCCAGCCATTGTTCTCCTCTGACCGGCCATTGTCCCCTACCCCAGGTCACGCCGCTGCCATACCGCCTCGCACTCCCAGCCCCATTTTCTCGTCATCTTCGTCTGCTGTGCCTTCTCCTGAGTCTTCGGAGTCTCCTTCACCACCTCGGAAGGGAAGTAGGCAGTCTGGTTTTCGTAGAGGTTTTCATAGACCCCGTGTTTGTGCTGGCTTGAGTAGGAAAGTGTCTCCTAGTGCTAGAATTAGTGGTAAGGTTTCCCGCACTAGGCAACTCACCACTCAGGCTACTGCGAGTGACCTTGAACCTTCTCCTAATCTCCCCACCACCACCACCACCACCACCACACAGACACGACCTAGCTCACCCACTACCACACAGCCTGCCTCACCCACTGCCACACGGCCTGCCTCACCCACTGCCACACGGCCTGCCTCACCCCCCGCCGCCCCCACCCCCTCCCAGCCTAGGCAGGGCACTCTGGATGCCTTCGTGTGGTCTGAGGGCTCTGATTTTGTGCCAGAGGATCTGCCCTTTGATGCCACTGGGTGTGGGATCCAGGCTGACGTCCCTGTCCCTGAGGGTGGTGAATGTTTGGACTACCTGTTGGCCTTCCTGGATAACGAAGTCATGGAGCAGATTTGTACTGAGACAAACAGGTACGAAGGACAATGTGCTGCAGTTTGTCAAGGTGAAGGTGCAACGCCATCCACGTCGCGGATGGCAGCATGGGTTCCTGTGACGATCCGGGAACTATTTGTATTCATCAGCTTGATGCTTCTCATGCCACATAACTGGAAGCACAAGCTCGAGGAGTACTGGAGTGCTGACGATCTTTGCCCCACACCCATCTTCAACAAGTACATGAGTCGTGATCGTTTCAGGCAACTCATGATGTACCTTCACTTTGCCAACAACGATTAGCCTTCCCGGACTGACCCCCTATGGAAAGTGAGGGGAATCCTGAACATGATCAAGGACAAGTTTATGACGTTCCTTCGGCCCTTCAAGAAAGTAGTGATCGACGAGTCCTTGGTTTTGTTCAGGGGCCGTCTTTGGTTCGTGCAGTATATTCCAAGCAAACGCCACCGCTTTGGAATAAGTTTTGTGTGCTGCGCGACTGCAAGACGGGGTTCATCCTAGACTTCGTTATCTACACCGCCAGCAATGTGGACTTGGACAAGACTGACCCCCTTGGATTCTCTGGTTCTGTGGTGAAAGTGCTTCTGGAAAAGTACTTTGGCGGGAATCATGTCCTGTATATGGACAATTATTATACAGCTCCCAAACTCGCCAAGTACCTTTCAGAGCACGGCATCGGATCCTGTGGCACTGTCAGGAGCAATAGGGCACACTACCCTGCCTTCCCCGAGGCTGAAAGATCAAAGCGGGGAGACGTGCACCTGAAGAAGTCCGACAAGATGCTGGCGATCAGGTGGCATGACAAGAGGATCGTCAATGTGCTCACCACAGTTCACAAGGGGGAAATGAAAGCCACAGGGAAGATTGACAGAAGGACTGGCGATCCTGTGATGAAGCCTGATGCTGTAATTGACTACAACGTCACTATGCGGCTGGTGGACAAGTCAGATATGATGATGGGAGAGATTGACTGCCTGAGGAGGAACTGTTGCTGGTACAGGAAGGTGTTCTTGCACTTGCTTGATATGTGCATGCTGAACGCCTTCATCCTATATAAAATCAAGAACAGGAAGCCAGCTTACTACTCTCTCAGGCGGTTTTCTAAGACTTGTGTCTACCAGCTGCTTCAGCATTTTGGGCAGGTACTGCCATCAGGTCCCAGGCGCCACTCACACACACCTCCAGACCGCCTACAGTGCCAGAACTAGCGACACCGCCTGGAGCCACTGCCTAGCACTGCCAAGAGGGGAAAAGCACGGAGGAGGTGTCATGTGTGCAGCCACACTACCCGGCAAGACA
Organism: Coenobita brevimanus; assembly: GCF_032717465.1. Taxonomy (NCBI): domain Eukaryota; kingdom Metazoa; phylum Arthropoda; class Malacostraca; order Decapoda; family Coenobitidae; genus Coenobita; species Coenobita brevimanus. The sequence continues at coordinate 41,921,698 of NC_137023.1, forward strand.
GAACATTTAGGCGCACCTCCTTGCAGTGCAAAGAGTGCCAAATTCCCCTCTGCGCTTACTTGTGTTTCTTTGACTACCACAGCCTGAGTAGATACTGAAAATAAGGGTAAAAATCTTGTAAATAATACTGAGAGTGACAGTGATACTAGTGTTTAGTTTTCTTGTAAGTACTGACAGTGACAGTCTGTTGAGTGGAAATTAGTGTATGTAGTTGTAAAAGCACTGACAGTGACAGTGATTTCAGTGTAAATAATTGTACATAGTAATAATATAAGTATTGAGAGTGGCAGTCACTCCAGTGTAAGAAGTTGAAAGCATATTTTTCTCTTCTATGTTATGACAGTGACAGTTTGGTGTGTAGAAAATATTATTTTTATAACTAATGACAGTGACACTGATGAATAAGGCACTAAACTGACAACGAGAGTGAAAGTGAGCGATAGAAATGAAGTGCGAGCGGCCGACAGGAGCGAGAATAAAGTGCCTGGCGTAAGGCAGAATAAAATCGCGCCGCGGTGGTCTTTCTCATTCCCGCTTCACAATACTGGTAGTGACAGTGATTTTTATGGCCGTAATAGTGCCATGCGAGCCTTTGGGAAGTACCATGAAGGAAAATAATGTAGTATACGTGTTTTTAGCTGTGAAAAGGGAAATGTGTGTTCAGTGACAGGAAGACTGCCGCCGCGCTGCATGTCGGCCGTACGCTCCGTTGATTGTAGCCTTATTTTCAGTGCTTATTGTACAAATACGGATTCCAAACTACCTGTACATTGTTGTATAAAGTGTACTGTGACAGATTGAGGCTGTGGTAGAGGGGAAACCGGGTTGCTGGAGGTGTGAAAGTGAAGACTTTGTTACCCAACTTTGCAAGTCTCCACAAGTCCTTGGGTAGTCCATGAAGGCTCAACACCTGTCTCAGGAGAAAGCTGAATGTAAGTACTACATGCCATAAAAATTTTAATGTTCTAGGGTTAATCTCTGATTTTTGGCAAATATTTTCTCTCAGGTACTCAGACAGCAATACAACCCCGCCACACGGGGGGGGTGTCGGCTGTTCACGGCCGCATTTAAGGGGTTAAAGAATGAAACTCTCCCCCAACCCCAGATGGGGTTCATGCGATAGGTTTTCACTTGACATAACCCCACAGCATACTGGGTCATGGCTGTATTAGGCAAAAATTATTAAAAACTAAAATCACAGGAGCTTCTAGCCAAGCCATAACGCAGCTGGTCAAAAATCCAGGCAAACTGGATTGGGATCACATTATGAGTCACTACTTATAAGAAATCTGTGCATGATGTGCCTATGCAAACCAAAGAATGACTACACATCCCTGAAAGGCAACAAATACATAATCAAGAAATTTGTAAATTATTATCGCATCACTGATGCCTTGCTCCCTCCTGGGAAGTCTCATACAATGGATGGTCATGACAAAGCTGATTCGAGGCTACATTTTGCTGTTTCCTGGAAGTATAGTGAAAAGTGAGGATGGTTCTGATGGCCACCTGTTTTAGCTGTTGTTGGGACAACACTTTCAAGTAGTAAATCTACTGGTATTTCTTGTTAAGGACCTTCCCTGCATTTCATTAATCAAATTAACTAACTGGTATGACAATGACATAAATCACACAAGACAATGAAAGACCTAAATGCCACATCATTAATTAAAGTGGTGGAAGCTAAAATCTGATTAAATCTAGGAAGTATCCCACTGGAATATTTGAGTCTCACTGAAAGTGTCTTACACAAATAGACCTCAGTTTACCTTTTTTTTTTTTTTTTTTTTTTTTTTTTTTTAAGACATTTCATAAAAGTAGAATTTTACTGTAGTAAACCTCAGTTTGTGAAATCACATTATCTTTGCCAAAATGAGTACTGAAGCATAAGTTTATACATTACACCCTGTCTAGTGACACTACATAACTTTTAGTGTACTGCACCAGACACTGTCCTTTTTGTATTTCAATTGGGTTAGCTCCACCTGGTACCCTGTAAGCTCCTTTGATTAACTACATACAATTAACAATGCATGAAAGAAGAATATAACCTGAATGAACTTAATTAGCACATAAAATATTAGTGGATTTCATTACACACCCAACTTTGAAATAACAGGTTAACCAAGGCTACTGCATTTAAAGACCCAACCAATTAAGATGATGACTAAAATAAAACACTGGCAATGATAGCACACAATTAAAAGGTTAAAACATGCAATAAATATAATAAAACTTTGAAGAGTACAAAGTCAACCTGGTGATACATGTCCGAACAGTAAGTGTTGACTTTTAAGATAGTTAACATTTTCAGTACTTCACAGAATCAGAACAGTTTCTATTAGAGTAAAAATATAAATATATATATATATTTTTTTTACTCTTTTTTTCATACTTCAAAATGTATGTATCAAAAATAAATCTCCTGAAAAATTCACAAAATACTGACTTCAATACAGAAAACCACACTAAATCATCAACCTTCAAATCCAGTATGCTCAACACTTAACTGTAAATTGTACTATTACCTCTCAAACATTCAATTATTCAGCTCCCTGCACATCCCAGCAACAAAAGGCACACCTCTCCTTACAACTCATCAAAACTTTACTCAGTTCAAAATAAAATGTTCACATACTATACGAACAATTTGACTCAAAACCTGCATAGAAATAATAGTAACTTGAACCACTACAAACCCTCCTGTCATACCTCAGTATAAAAGGAAAAATCCTATTTACAAGCAGCATTTACATATGATGCCTTGTTAATAATTACTGTAGTTACAACAGGCAATAATTTTAGCACCTCACAGTTGTATAAACTCACACAGTAGTCTGATGAGATCAGTTATGTTTAGTTTAGTCAGCCATGAGCTAAAAATAATATACCCACTATATCTTTTGCACAAACCACCCATACTAAAAACACTCAAACCTGATAAATCAACTCCAACTCATTTTTTGGGGACAATTGGTGCTCTGGAAGGAGTCTTGTGAGTCTTTTCTTGGCTTCTTGTGATCATTGATTTGTGACTCCATGTATGAGAGCGTGTATGGACTCTAGCAGATTTTGGAACTGGTTCATTGGAAGACTCACTTTCAATTTCTGAAGTCCGCTTACGCTTAGGTGTAATCATCTTGGAAGAGGAACGACTGATAGTTTCTGCAGCACCTCGATTAACAGATTTCAAGACACGATTAGCAGAGTCCAAGGGTGTGCTTACTAAACTCTGTCTGCCTTTGGCACTTGTCCCTGCCTTGTCTTGGCCTTTCCACTCATTATTATTGTTTGAGGCAATAGGATTCTGCTCCTCATTCTCAATTTCTGCACCATGAGTACTGGGAATGTTTGATCTTGTTTTTCTTTTGCCATCCACTCTTTCAGCAGTCACTCCTCCTGCGCATGCTGTAACTCTACCAGCTATTGCTTTTGGCTTCTTTGCCCTGACATCAGAGCCTGGGCTTAAAGTACTGCTTGATACAACAGGAATCTGTATGTCATCTTTCAACTGTTTTGTCTCTGCTTTCAAATCTGCATCTTGTACTATTTTGACTTCAGATGGCTTTGACTCAGGCTCTAAAGTATCTTCAACCCTATTTTCTGATTTACTTGTAAACTTACTTTCTGATTCAATATCTGACTTAAATCTATTTACACTATCTGTTTCATATGGAACAACAGGAGATAATCTGTCTATAGGAGATGGTACCCTGGATTCTGGTTTATGTGGCACATTGCTAAAAGAGTTGTCACCTGAAGTACTAGGAACTGCATGTACACCAGAACACCCACATTCAGAACAACTCAGCTTACTTGTCTCTGGGATTACTGTCTGACTGCTACTGTTGCTAGTACTGCTGCTCCCAGGCTCATTAGTGTCCTGCAACTGATATACTGCAACATCCCCAGAGCTTTGGCCTGTATCCACAGTTCCTCCTTGGTCACCTTCCTGGGCCACAAGTTGATTTTCCTGTGGGTTAGTCTGCCACTTCTCTGGGAGACGTTCCTTAATGCGCAATACACCCCGGTTACCTTTTTGCTTTAGTGCTTGGTTCTGGTTGTACATGTGAATGTGGACCAAAGTCTCTCTATTTTTGTTCTCTGAAGCTACAGGTTGTATCCTGGAGAAAGGTTTTGGTGGAGAATTACCTTTCTTCATACCTTTTTGCTGCAGTAGTACCTATAAAAAGAAAGCAAATATAAACAAAATTGCTTGAAATACTGTAAAAATATATTTGATCTCTTTTACCGTAAAAATCCCAATCTTATGGATATGTGATTTTCCAAAAACACCAATTCTCCAAAATGAATGCAAAATATAAACCAGTTGAATCCCTTCCATATGCACCATGTGATGACAGGAGTGAGAAAGACAAAGACAGGTTTTGGGATGAGCTGGATGAAGCTTTGGGGGAAATGCCAAGGAGCTATAGTGATCATAATGGGCGATATGAATGGAACAGCAGGCACTGGTCCTCGGGATGACATAACGGGTTGTAATGGAGTACCAGGAAAAAATGATGGGAAGTGACTGAAGGATATGTGTCAGGAAAGGAGGTTGTGCATTTGTAACTCATATTTCAAACACAAAGACAAACATAAATATACATGGTATAGAGGGAACAGGGATTGTGTTGAAAGGAGCCTGACTCATTACGTGCTCATAGAGAGGTCGATGCTGGGAATGGTTGCTGATATGAGAGCCGTGAGAGGACAATATGGAGGTCTGTCAGATCATATGATTGTGGTATTGTAAGATCAAACTGACACGAGTGAGGTGGACCACGGGATAGAGGAGCAGTCAGGGAGAAAGACTGAAAGTTGAGAAGCTGAGGATCAAGGAAATGGCAGATGAATACCAGACCAAAATAAGGGAGTCAGAATCCGTGAATCGGAATGAAATGGATCTGGACAGCCTGTGGAATGCATATAGGGATTGCATACTTAGGAATGCTAAAGCAGTGCGTGATGTGCCAAGAGTAACAACAAATAAGAAAAGAACAGCATGGTGGGATGAAAAGGTTAAGAGAGCAGTGGAGGAAATGAGGAAAAAGTGGCTAGAGTGGATACAGGACAGGGGTTCAAATGAAATAAGAACTGACTATATTGAGAGCAAGAAGCACATAAATACACAAGTGAAGAGGAAAAAGGAGGAGGTAAATGATGGTCTAGGAAGGAAAATTAATGCAAATTACTCTGAAAATAGGAAGCTATCCTGGAAAGTGATGTGCCAAGAGTAAGGTAGAGGAGGAAGGTACTGTAGAGTCCCGGAGGATTGGAAGTCAGGTATAATTATTCCCTTGTACAAAGGAAAAGGGGAAAAAGAAGTGTGTGGTAATCATAGGGGCATTTGTCTTCTTAGTATAACAGGAAAAGTATATGGTAGGATACTTATTGACAGAGTTAGAGAAAGAACAGAGAAATTAGTTGGAGAAGAACAGGGAGGCTTTAGGAAGGGAAGAGGTTGTGTAGATCAGATATTCATTCTTAGATCTTTAGTGGAAAAGTTTCTAGAGAAGGGAAAGAAGTTGTATGCAGCTTTCATGGATTTGGAGAAACCATATGACTGGGTGGATAGACAAGGATTGTGGAAAGTGTTAAGAATATATGGAGTAGATGGGAAGTTGTTGAATGCTGTGAAGAGTATGTATGACGGTGTGAAGGCTGCAGTGTGTGTGGATGGTGAACTAAGTGAATTTTTCTCTTTGAAAGTTGGTCTGAAACAGGGATGTGTCATGTCTCCATGGCTGTTCAATCTGTACATGGATGGGGTAATAAAAGAGGTACAAGGTAGGGTAGTGGATGTTGGAGTGGCCCTGGTGAGAGAGGATAGTGTTTGGAAACTCCCTGTACTGTTGTTTGCAGATGATACTGTGTTGTTGAGTGAAGACGAAGGGGAGCTGCAAGGCTTGGTGGATGAGTTTGAGAGTGTGTGTAAGAAATGGAATCTAAAGGTGAATGTAGGGAAAAGTAAAGTGATGGTCTTTGAGAGAGGTGAAGTCAGTGAATGGACAGCGAGGTTGGATGGGGAGGAATTGGAAAATGTGAGTATGTTTAAGTACTTGGGTAGTGTGATGAGTAAGGATGGAGGTTAGGAGGGTGAAGTGCTTGAAAGGGTACAGCAGGGAAGAAAGGTTGCTGGTTCTTTGAAAGCAGTGATAAGAAACAGGGAAGTGAGCATGGAAGTGAAAAAGTTACTACATGACAGTATTGTGATACCAACTCTAACGTATGGAAGTGAAGCTTGGACATTGTTGGAAGGACACAAGTCAAGAGTGAGAGCAGTGGAAATGAGTTATTTAAGAGGAGCATGTGGAGTCACATGGAGAGACAGGCTGACGAATGAGGATATAAAGGAGCGTTGTGGTGTTGATGTGGATGTGATAGGAAGCGTTATGAGGAACATACTGAGATGGTTTGGCCATGTGGAGAGGATGGAGGGTGAAAGACTGACGAAGAGAGTGTATGTTAGTGAGGTGGAGGGAGGAAGAGGGAGGGGGAGGCCGAGGATGAGATGGAGGGATGGGGTGGAGAGGTATATGAGAGAGGGGGGTGTGAGTTGGGAGCAGGGCAGTGAAATGGCGGGGGACAGGGCGACTTGGAGGCGATTTGTTTGTGGCAACCCCAAACGGGATTGAGGCGTCTGGCAATAGATAGATAGATAGATCCTGGAAAGAGGTGCAGAAATATAGAAGTGACAGTGAAAAGAAATGTGAAAGTGTGAACGATGCAAGTGGTAGATTATTAACCCATGGGGATGAAGTAAGGACCAGATGGAAAGAATCTTTTGAAAGCCTGATGAATGGGAATAGATAGAGCAGAGCCACTGTAAACATGATTGGTTTGGGGGATGTGCAGAGGAATGCTGTGCCAGGTAAAGTGACACTTGCACAGCTGAAGAATGTTGGGAAGTGGCTGAAAAATGGGAAAGCAGCTGGGGTTGATGAGGTGTATGCAGAGATGATCAAGTGCAGTGGAGGGAGCAAAATGAAGTGCTTGTTGGAACCATGTAAGAAGACATGGATGAGTGAAGCTGTCCCAGCAGAGTGGAAAAAGGTTGTGATTGTACCCCTGAACAAAAATAACGGTGAGCAAGGTGAGTGCAAGAATTATCGCGGCATAAATTTATTGAATGTGGTAGGGAGGGTATATGGAAGAAATAAAGTATGAGTGATATCAGAAGTCCTAATGAGTGATGAACAGGGTGGCATTAGGAGTAGCAGAGGATGTGTGGATCAAATATTTGCAGTAAGACAGATAGTGGGGAAGGCTTGTGAGGACTATAATGGGTTATGGCATTCGTGGATCAGGAAAATGCATACAACAAAATGGACAGAGAAGGATTGTGGAAGCTTTTGCAGATGTACAGTGTAGATGGTAAGCTGCTAGGCGCCATCAATTTTTTATGATGGTAGTGAAGCATGTGTAAGGGTAAATGTGTATATAAATGAATGGTTCACAATTGGTGTAGGTATGTGACAAGGTTGTGTGATGTCCCCACGGTTGTTCAATATATATACTGTACTGTATATGGATGGGGTGATGAAAGAAGAAAAAACATGAGTAATCGAGAGGGATGGTGCTGGTAATGAATGGTGATGGACGGAATATCTCAAATTTGTTGTTTGTTGATGATGCAGTACTACTTGCAAATACCAGACAAGAACTTGGTAGACTAGTGTAAAATTTTGCTGATGTCTGTGAGCATCGTGCCTTGAGAGTAAACGCAGAAAAGAGTAAAGTGATGGTTATTGAGAGAGAAGGTGACTCCCACTGTGATGTTACAATGAATGGAGAGAGACTGAAATTGGTGATAGAGTTAAAAAACCTGGGTACAGTGATAGAAAAAGAGAGGAAAATGTGCGAAAGAAGTGGAAGGCAGAGTGACACAGGAAGGAAAGTAGCTGGTGCTATGAAGGACACGATAAGAAACAGAGGCTTGGGTACTGCAGCTGGGCGAGGCTTACATGAAAGTGTTAGTGCCAACTTTAACATATGGATGAAAGACTATGGTGTGGCATGAAAATGAAAAGTCAAGAGTGACAGCAATGGAGATGGGACAGTTCTGGAATATATGTGGAGTACTGAGAGTGGATAGGATATGAAATAATGTTATTTGTGAAACGTGGAGTGGGGAAGTCTGTGGACATCAGAATTGAAGAGAAAGTACTGAAATGGTATGGTCATCAGGAGAGAATGGATAACAATAGAGTGGTGAAAAAGGCATATCTGAGGGAATCTGTAGGAGGGAAGAGGCAAGGTAGGCCAAGATGAAGGTGGAGGGATATGGTGGATGAGTGTGTGAGGAAGAGAGGTATGAAAGTCAGTGAAGCTAGAGGACTGACAAGAGATCAAAGTGGCTGGATGAATGTTGTGAGAAGTGTATGATCAGGGATTTGGCACCCCTTTTAAACGTGACAGCATCTGCACTGACTCTATCGGATACGATTGTGTGAAGCTAGAGAATGTGGTGAATGTTTTTGACGTATCAGATAGGGCCACGATTCTGGGGGCTTGAATGATGAATGAATGGAAGCATGGTCCAGTGGACTGGGCAAACTTGAGCTGTGTGGACATTGCTACTCCTCACCCTGCCCTAGGGTGGGAAAGGAGGTCTGGATGATGATGATGATAATATTGATGAATGTGACTGTGTCTATTTGTGGAGTTCAGCTGTTATTCACACCAACAATAGCAGCAAGTTTTGGTGAATGCTTCTCAGAGACCACTTTGGGTCTGTGAACTAAACCCATTGAGTGTTGTTAGTGTACTTCCGAAGACAAGCATTTCCTCCATTCTTTCATGTGTAAGTTGGATCCAGATACTTATCAAGACTCCCCTCCAAAAAACTACCACAGGATTCATCATCATCATATATTCAAGGAAGTGACCTGAATTAAACTGACATGAAATTGGAAAAATGGCAAGCCAATTCAACTATGGATGCCCCAGTGTGATGCTTATGGCATACTGATAACACAGCGGAGGTGTCCAAATCCATGAGTCAATTGTTTGTGTAAAAAATTCAATGTATTCTTAAGTAGTTGTGGATTCAGCATTGGCTGTGACAATTTGTAAAGAGAAGCACCAAGTGCAGAATAAATGCTATGAAACAGTTCATATATCTGTTTGCAAATATATGAAAATCATCATCATCATCATCAGGACCTCATTTACCACCCTAAGGCAGGGTGAGGAGTAACAACATTCAGACAGCCCAAGTTTGCCCAATTCAATGGGCCACACGTCAATTCACTCATCATTCAAACCTCTAGAAACCTGGTTCTATCTGATATGGAAAAAATTTTCACCACATCCTGTAGCTTCACATAAACGTATTTGACAGAGTCAATCCAAACACTGTCAAGTAGTGGGGTGCCAAATCCCTGATGATGTGCTTCTTCTCACAACATTCATCCAGCCAGTTCAATCTCTTGTCAGTCCCCTAGCCTCACTGGTTTCCATACCTCTCTTCCTTACAGACTCATTCATCATATCCCTCCACCTTCTCCTACCTTGCCTCCTCCCTCCTTCATAACTGCGCAGATATACTTCTTTCACCACTCTATTGTCATCCATTCCCTCCACATGGCCATACCATCTCAGTACCTTCTCTTCGATTCTGGTGTCCATAGACTTCCTCACTCTGCACCTTTCACGAGTCACATTATTTCATATCTCATCTACTCCCTGTACTCCATGTACATTCCTCAGCAGTCCCATCTCCATTGCTCTCACTCTTGACTTTTCATTTGCAGCCACACCATGGTCTCACATCTGTATGTTAAAGTTGGCACTTACACTCCTTCATGTAAGCTTTGTGCAGCTGCAACACTCAAGTCTCTATCTTTTACTTACGGCCTTAATAGCACCAGCTACTTTCCTTCCTTGTGTCACTCTCCTTTCTACTTCTTTTGCACATTTTCCTCTCTTTTCTATCACTGTACCCAGGTATTTGAACTCTCTCACCAATTCCAGTCTCTCTCTATCACACTGGGAGTCACCTTCTCTCTCAATAACCACGACTTTACTCTTTTCTACATTTACTCTCAAGGCATGACGCTCACAGACATCAACAAAACTCTGCACTAGTCTACCAAGTTCTTGTCTGGTATTTGCAATTACTACTGCATTATCAACATGCAACAAATTTGAGATACTCCAGCCATCACCATTTACTACCAATGCCATCCCTCTCTCCATTACTTGTGTTTTTACCTCTCTGATCACCCCATCCATACAAACGTTGAACAACCATAGGGACATCACACAACCTTGTCGCACACCCACATTGATCGTGAACCACTCACTTAGATGCCCATTTACCCTTACACATACCTCACTACCATGATGACGCCTAACAGCTTATCATCTACACCGTACATGCTAAACCTTCCACAAGCCTTCTACGTCTACTTTGTCGTATGCTTTTTCCAGATCCATAAATGCCATATACACCTTATACTCCCTCTAACAAGCCTTCTCCACTATCTGTCTCAGTGCAAATATTTGATCCACACACCCTCTGCCACTCCTAAAGTCACCCTGTTCATCACTCACTAGGACTTCTGATATCTCTCTTGCTTTCTCTGTAATAATTCTTCCATATACCTTTCCTACAACACTTAGTAAACTTATGCCATGATAATTCTTACACTCACTCACCATACCAACTGATTACTAGGAAGCTAGGCTGATTGTTCATCATTTGTTGTAATATAAGGTGGAAACTGGTATAGTGTAAGTGGAAAAATAGAATGCAAGTTGAAACAGTAGTCATAGCGAGTTCGCTCACTATGTAAATATGCAATAATCTGACGCTCACTATAATAGTATGGCCTGTAAATATGTGATAACAGTTATACAAAGTGGAAACGGGTGTAATGTTAGTGGAAAAGTATAACATAAGTGATAAAACAGAATGTAAGTTGAAACAACAGTCATAGAGGGTGCACTCACCATGTAAATATGCGCTAACATTACACTAAATATAATCGTATGGCCTGTAAATATGTGATAACAGTTATATAAAGTGGAAAAGGGTATAATATTAGTGGAAAAGTATTATGTAGGTTGAAAAAATGAAATGTATGTTGAAACAAATCATAGCGAGTGCGCTCCCTATGTAAATACAGAAGGCTCTCGATCTTCGATCATTTTGGGGACCGAAAAAAATGATCGAAATGCGATTTATCGAAGTGCGAATTGATAACCTTATGGGAAAAAAAATAAATGGGACCGGCATGTCGCCAACAAACCTACACCAACTTTTACGTATACACTTATACCCACCAAAAATCTAAACAGCCATATATTTGCTTATATTTAGTACATATTTACTTACTATCAGCAATAAAAGCAAGATATACAGACTGCACACACTTTAATATAGAAAGAATGAAGCTCAAGTGGTGAGTGTTGGGCTCCGAAACAAATCACCGTCAAAACATGGACAATTCCACCATCAGGACAACTCGCACCATGGACGATTCCCTGTCATTCTATAAATATACACATTATTAATTAATCAATACTTTAATAACTATATTTCAGGGGGATCCATCAGAGTCTATGTTCAATAGTGTAGGCTTTGGATAATACAATATTTATTAGTTGAACCTTTAGTCAATAAGTAACTTGTTTCTTCCTCGCTGTAGTCGCCTTTGAATTATATTCTACAATCACTCATAGCTGTCTTCATTAATGAAGGCAAACTGTATTGTTATTGTTATGATGGCAAATTGTCCCGACCGGTTCCGAGGCGATGGTTGAGCCACTGTTGCCAGCCACCACTGCCACCCTCGTTGCCAACACTTGCGCTCGCCCCAACCCCGCTTGAGTGAACACCTGCTTCATTATCCTTGTCCCAATCACCATGGCCACTGCTGTTAATGCTTTCACTGCCTCCATCATCACAAAAAAGATTTCAAACATCTGAATAAGGGCAAGTTTCACCAAGTGGCCGGTAGGTGGCATGACAGATGAACAGATGGGCTTCGACTTGCACTCGCAACCCGGCTTGAGTGATTGAAGCACGAATTTTGGACGGGCAGGCAAGTCTGATCAAAGTACGAAATATCAATGTAAGATTAACTGAAGATCGAGAGCCTACCGTACAGTATATGCTAATATTACGCTAAAAATAATCATAAGGCCTGTAAATATGTGATAACAGTTATATAAAGCGGAAACGGGTATAATGTTAGGGCAAAAGTATTATGGAAGTTGAAAAAATGAAATGTATGCTGAAACAATAATCATAGCGAATCATATGTGACCAATTTGGGCGATTTCGCTATGCTAGCTCAATAGAACAATGCTTATTTTGCCTATATTTTTGTATGAAAACCAATATAATCTTGTACTACTTGCTTTTATGTTCAAAATAAATAAATATCTAGCGGTTAAGAGTGGTTTCTCATACTAAGCCCTACCACAGAAAACGTGACAGCCGCAGCGCACCTCCACAGAACATGGTACCAGGTGTACGAAGACTTACCTGTTTAGGCCATTTGTAGACCCAGGTGACCACTTTCTTTTTTATTTTCCATTGTTTCTCACCAAAAGCAGAGGTTTGAGCCGAATTTTTTTTTTTCCAGGATCTGCCGGGATTGGGGGGAGGGAGGTCAGTGGTGGAAAATCTGCCAGGACGCAGCGGGTTAAAGGTGCTGACTGTATCCTGTGTGTGTTATTCCTCAAGAGGCTAGTTTTGGCAAAACGTTGAACAAACTTGGCCCATTCTGCACTTGGTGTTTCTCTATACAGTATTCTGCAGTATTTCATGATTACTGCCATTGTTTGTTGTTAGTTGATGTGTGATCAGTACCACTGATGTACTACAGTAGAGTTGCAATATAAAGTATATATATATATGTAGCAACCGTGGCTCAGTGGGTCAGAGCGCTTCGCTCTCACTGAAGGGTCGGAGGACCAAATCCTCCCAAGGGTCATTGGTAGACATCAGGAAGGGCATCCGGTCATAAAATGCTACACGCTCTAGTCAAAAAGTCCTCTACCCAGGGGCAACGCCTTAGCCCTTCTGGGATACCAGGCATAAAACCAAATTATTTTTTTTTAATTTATACATATATTATAAAGTAATCCCTCCACTATCCGATGTAATAGAGCCAAACGTATGTCCAGAAATTGGTCCCGTCCGGAAGTGGGCACCTGCCTGCTGGACTGGTACTTGCAACCCTAACTCAGCCTAACTTTGAAAGCCACCTAAATAACTCCCTACTGGACATGCACAGCACCTATTTAAACCTACTGAAGACCCTATCCACACCAATAATGGATATAAAGCATGAAATAAATGAATAGGAACCAAAGAATGAGGAATTAGAAGTGACTGTACTTCAGCCAGGGTACTTACAGCACATCTGTGACCACCTTCTTAAAGCTTTGGCAGTGGTGAAAATGCTCTTGATGCATGTACAGTAATCCAGTGCTGTGCTGCACTTACAGTAATTCTTTGCACTGTGAGTTATAATTGTTTAACACTGCACATTGTTAATTGCTCCACGCCAGTTTAAACCACCAGTTTGCACTCCAGTTAATCCTTTGCACTCTCAATTCTAATTTCTTAACATTGCACAACACTGTAAATTCCCGTGTGGTCTACTGGCGAGGTATTGCAATTTATTCACAAAAAAACGAGCATGTGTGACATCCACTTCGATAAGCATCCACTCGCGATCGAAGTTAAGCAGTAACTGACTTGGAGTGTTGGTGACGGGGAAACAGAGATGCCAGATCGCAACAACCATATTACCAAATTCCTCAATTGTCATTACCAAATTCACAAAGCTAACATTTAGTCTTCACTAGTTATATATACAAGTGGAAATACAAGTAATCACTCTCCTTATAATTAACAGCATGTTGATAATTTTCACGCTATGTAGGCTAGCAAATTAATCAGTGAGAGCAGACAATCCACCATCTCCATCCTGTGTATCCTCATCTATCTTCTACCTATAGCCAGATGCCCTAATCCCGCAAAGGGTGGCCACAGACAAAACGCCTCCAAGTCGCTCTGTCACCCACCATTTGACTACCCTCCCCCCAACTCACCCCCCCCTCCCTCATATACCTCTCAACTCCATCCCTCCACCTCATCCTCGGTCTACCCCTCCCTCTCCCTCCCTCCACCTCACCTACATACACCCTCTTAGTCAGTCTTTCATTCTCCATTCTCTCCACATGTCCGAACCACCTAAGTGTATTTCTCCTAATCTTCTCAACCACATCCACATCCACCCCAAAACATTCCTTCACTTCTTCATTCGTCAATCTGTCCCTCCATGTCACTCCACATGTTCCTCTCAAGTAACTCATTTCTATTGCTCTCACTCTTGACTTGTTCCCCTCTTGCAGGGTCTATGCCTCGCTTCCATACGTCAGGGTAGGGATCACAATACTATCATGCAGTGACTTCTTAACTTCCATACTCACCTCCCTATTCCTCAACACTGCTTTCAGTGAACCAACAACCTTCCTTCCCTGCTGTACACTTTCACGCACTTCATCCCCGAAAGTTCCATCCTTACTCATCACACTACCCAAGTACTTGAATGCACTCACATCCTCATACATGTGAAAAATCCATTTGGTAATGATTATTCTGATTCATTACCAAACGAATTTTTCATTACCAAATTGGCCCACATTTGATAATGAAAAATACCAAATGGCAACCCTGACAGGGGTGGGGGGAGGGGGGAGGAAGGAAGGGGTGAAGGGGCCATGGTGTAAGCAGCTGTTCAGCGCCGGGCGGCAATTTCAAATTATGGGAGGGGAAAAACTCGTTTTTGGGGGGGATTTTTTTCTTTTTTTGGCCATTTTTGGGATCTGAAGGTCCAGGTCAATGTCCGGTAAGTGGGGTGTCTGGAAAGTGGGCATCTGGATAGTATAGCCCGACAACGTATTTACCACTTTATTCTAGTACCACCAGACAATTTGATTTTGTTTGAGAGAGAGAGAGAGACTTACACACTCCAGGGATAAAATATAGCCATCTTTAGCCCTATCGCTATTTTGGTGATTTTTTTTATTACATAAAATTAAACAAAAAAGGTCATCGGATTGAAAGGGATAAAGTAATCCTTAGTTTTGGACAATAATCAGCTGTCATGTGCCACATTCATAAAACTTATTCATCATATAAAATCAATATTTTACACTATTATTTTATTCAGCAACGGTACCAAGCACTTCAAAACCATCCCAGAGTGAATATGAAAGGGAAAATGCGACACAATACAACAAGAGGATAACTAAAGTATGTCAGATGTCAAGTGCTACACAGCTCCAGTATCAGTGTCTAACTTACACTACAAGGATATTAAGGATAGTATTTTTGACTACACTGTAAGGATAAAGCAAAGATAGTACAGTACCCTCATGTCCAGTACACATTTGTCCAGTATGGTCAGCAAAAAAATTAAATATATAATTTATTACTGTAGGAAAGATTTGTTGGGCTAGTACGGATCGGTCGTGCAAAGTGGGCCAAATCCGAGGAATTCTTCTCTAGTACTAACGTGCTGGATCCAGTACTACTACCCGGCCGTGTGCGGGAAGATGGCCAACATCAAGGAATGTTTCCCTAATACTGCCACACCAGTCCAGTACGCCTTCCTCGTGACTCGACATGTGCCAGTCAAATTGCAGTATTGCACTTCCCCCCCCATGATGAAGACGATGATGCATCAGTGTGTGGCTATGAGGGATTTATGAGGGAGGTTGAGGCAGAGAGACCTCCTCTAGAGGGTCAGTAGGACCTCCTACAGCCTCAGAAACCCACCCCATTCCCTCCCAAGCCCATCACCACTCACCTTATTGGTTTGAAAAATCTTGGTTTTGTCAAAATGTAGTTAAGTTGAATTTTCGGGGGACTTTTTCAAGGCTTGTCTGACATTATTCATTTTTCCCATAAGGTCTGTTGTTTGTCCAGTACAGAAGTACTGTCTGACAAAAATACCATACTGGACGCGAGGGTACTGTATTCCCAGTTCTCCCAAAAGAGAGATTTAAAGAAATCAGTGCAGTTCCAAATTATCAATCTATCTATAGCCAGAAGCTTTAATCTAATGAGGGATGGCCACAAATAAATTGCCTTCATGTCACCCTGTCCCCTGCCATTTTGCTGCCCTCCCCCCAATTTATACCCCTCTCACTCATTTACCACTCTACTCCATCCTTCCATCTCCCTGTACCTCTCCCCCCTTCTACCTCATTCACATACTCTCTCCAAGTTTCTCTCTCACTCTCCATCCTCTCCACATGGTTAAACCATTTAACAAAATTGGTATTTTACTGTATATACATTTAAAGTATATTATCTATTAAAAAAAACAGCCCACTGTACTCGCCTCTCTCTTTGGACGTCCTGGAGGGTCTAGAAAAACTGTGACAGCACTGGTGTTGTCAGCACGGAGGTTCAATTTGAGGTAGCGACCTAAAGCACCAGACACCACTGATCGAGAAGGATTCACCCACAGTCGTTGCTGAAATACAAACCATTATGAAGATATCCTGTATTCGGGGAATACATACATAAAAATGATGCCATGCTTCCTCTTCAGGAATCCCTGTACCGGGGTTGGCCATGGTATGGCTGTTTTCTGTGGACTAGAAACAAAGCCTAGTTCCAGAACAGCTAATTACTTTCCTACAAATTCTGAAGGCTGTTAAAAAAAAAAAAAAAAAAAAAAAAAAAAAAGTGTAATGTGGTTTGCTGCAATGTGACAGACTCAGCTTAGACCCTGACTCTATGTAGTCAATCAGAAGAAAGATAATCAAATGACTATACTACTTGTTGCTGAATGTTCCCTTCCTGAAAGTGACAATTGTATGGCCAGTTTACCAAGCCTGTGACCACATTTCATTCTTATGATGGTAATTCCCAGGGTCAATGGTGGTCATCCATCTACTTCCATCCATTCATCACCAATCCTATGCCGCCCCATGAGCAGCATAGAAGCCTGGAGTTAGGTGAGTTGGTCCTGACATTTAAGATGAGAGTGACCAGCCTCACTCATCCCTCAATGGCATTATATGAGCAATAAACCCCAACCACCCCTTGGATATAAACCTACACAAGCTCAATCCGACTGGAGCAACATTTTTTTCCCACCTAAAGATGGGGTGAGATACGGTTCAGAGGGCAAATTTAGCTTGCACAATTTCATGAGCCAGACCATTTAAGTCTTGGAATCCTTACTTCACCTCATGGGCATAAACTTTAACTTTGGTACTTCGGTACTACCTATCAACTAAAGTCAATCTGTTGACTATCATATGGGGGGGGAGGGAACACTTCTCCATACAAAATTCTTCAAGCCAGCTCAATCTCATCTATTTCCTACCCTCCTCAAACTCCATATTTACTTTCTCACACACACATTCCCAACCTGGGACTTATATAAACTTATACAAAGGGATCACATACCAGTACCAGAGTTGCTACAACCTTTGGCATGAAAATTGCAACTAAAACCTGAACACATAAACTCATGGAAATATTAAACTGCTCCTGCAGTTTGTGACTGGCTACATATATGCCTGTATGACTTGACACCCCCTTCTATCTAACCACCAACCTAGTTCTGAAACAGCATACTGTACTGTAATACTGCAAGATGACAATGTACCACTACAGTCCATGTTATGAGAAGAGATGAGTGTTGGGCTTAGAGTGATGAAGATGGTGGGTAGTCTGTCCCAGGTTTACTACATATGAAGATGTAAAATGTAATGTCTCTTTTATTTCAAAGACACCTTTCCCTGTATTATTTTTTTATTTAATTTTTTGCCAATGATCATTCCATCACAGTTTGGTCACATTAATTACTGTCCAGATATGCTGTGCACAGATCATAATGAGGATAACTAACAACCTTTGACTCAGTGATGTAATGTTTTGTTGTGTGGGCTATTTTTTGCTCACTCAACAGCTGTCCGAATGTTTATGTTATTCTGCATCCATATCACTCAACTGTGTGTGTGTGTGTGTGTGTATATATATATATATATATATATTACAGAAGTTATAAGAGAACAGAAATGGAGGTAGGCAGGTCATGTAGCAAGAATAAGGGATACCCGAAGGAGCAAGAGGTTGACTGACTGGACACCAAGAGAATG